>NW_024424786.1:17712156-17774967 GCF_017311325.1 Ursus maritimus
GAATGTTTGTTTCCCTTGCTAGATTAGGGAAGTTTTCAGCTACAATTTGTTCAATTACCTCTTCTAGACCTCTGTTTCTCTCCACCCCTTCGGGGATGCCGATGATTCTGACATTGGAACGTTTCATTGAGTCAGTAATCTCCCGTAACCTACATTCCTGAGCGTGCATTTTTTTAAGTCCAGATTCTATTTTAGCTTTGTCTTCTACTAACCCATCCTCCAATTCGCTGATACGTTCTTCTGCCTCATTCACCGTGGCCGTCAGAGCCTCTAGTTTTGACTGAATTTGGCTCATAGAATTTTTAATTTCTGCCAGATTCGCTCTCATTTCCGCCCTTAGAGATTCTATATTCTCCTTAACATTTTCGTTAATACTTTTTTCAAGTCTACACATCATCTTGACCATTGTTACTCTGAATTCCATTTCTGATAATTTGGTTATATCCATATCCATTAGTTCTGTGGCAGAGGCCACAGACTCATTGTCTTTTCTTTGCTGGGGGTGATTTCTCCTTCTCGTCATTCTGATGGGGAGAGGTCGCGGGGTTGTCCAGAGCCCAGATTATTGACCGGGACCAGGCATTGTACCCTTGTTTTATGGGGATCTTAGGGATGTGGGCTTCTTGAATTTTCAGCCTACCTTCTGGGGGAGGGGCTTGCCGCACCGATACTCAGGCAACCCTGTTTGGGTAGAGTCTCAGTGTCCCCTGCAAGGGGGGATGGGGATGGGCACACTGTGAGCCGGTATTTCCAGGCTTTTGTTCTCTGGCAGCTTTCCCTGGCGGTTTGCTGTGCCTCTTCTGAGAGTTTGAGCCGCAGTGGCCGAATCTCAGTCTCTGTCTCAGAACAGAGGGATCGCGGACCGTTCTCCATTGATGTTCTGGCCACTTTAACTCTGTGACTGTTGGTACTGCTCAACCCCGCAGCGTCCCAGGATGTGCGCCCCACACCCGGCTTCCCAGACATCACTTCTAGGGCCGGCTCGTCTCTGTCCTTTGTGTTTCTAACACCGCTAGCCACCAGCCGCCCCCGTGCGCTCCATAGCTCCGGCCCTCGGTCTGGTTGCGAGTGTTCCCCGGCTCTCCGTCTCAGTCTGTTGTTTCGCGGGTGCCAGTCTGCGAGTCTGCCCGCTGCCCCGTGCAGGTGGCTACCGCTTCCCAGGGCCGAACGTGGCGGTTCCCTCCCCCTTCCGTATATCTTCCGATAACTGTGCACGGTTTCACGGCTCCCGGCTTCGTACCTCAATACTCAGCGCTGGAGATGTTCATTTGTAGAGATCCAGATGTATCTTCCTGCGTCTCAGGTTGATTCCGTGGATGTTCAGGCTGGTCTGGTACCTACCCAGCTCGACTCAGGGGACCGGCTGAAAAAGGGGTCCTCTACTTCTCCCCCATCTTAATTCCTTCCTGAAGTCTGTATTATTAATTTTCCTCCTGTAATCTATACGTGCTAAGTTACGTCGATGTTTCTTATGTTAAAACTATTTTGCATTCCTAAGATAAACAAATGTCATTTGTGTATGAAGCATTATGCTGTTTATATGTTGCAGGATTCCAGTTGCTCTTATTTTGATAAGGATTTTTATGTCTAGATTCATATATATTCATGTAGTTTTCTTGTATGTCTGTGTCTAAATTTAGTATCACGGTTATGCTGTCCCCATACAATAATGGGGGAGTGATTCCCATTTTCTCTCGTTTCTGGAAGGGTTTGCTTAAGACTGCTATTTCTTTTTTTAAAAATTTAATTGAAGTTTAGTTTCAGATGTACAACATCATGATTAGAAAATTCTATACATTATACAGTTGCTTACCACTGGAAGTGTAGTTACCATCTGGCATCATATAATGTTACCATAGTATTATTAACTATACTCCCTACACTGTATTTCTTATTCCCTTGACTTACTTATTTTATAACTGGAAGTTTGTGCCTCTTAATCCCTTTCATCTCTTATGCCCTTCACCCCTATTCCTCTTTTCTCTGGTAACTTACAGTTTGTTTTGTGTGTTTGAATCAGTTTCTGTTTTGTTTATTTTCTAGATTCCACATATAAGTGAAATCATATGGTATTTGTCTCTGACTTATTTCACTTAGCATAATAACCTGTAGGTCCATCTATGTTGTTGAGAATTGCAGTCTTTCATTCTTTTTTTATGATTGGTAATATTCCATTATTTATACACCATATCTTCTTTATCCATTTGTGCATGGATGGACACTTAGGTTTCTTCCATATTTTGGTTATTGTAAATAATGTTGCAGTAAACATAGGGGTGCATGTATCTTTTCAAATTAGTGTTTTCATTTTTAGGGGGTAAATATTTTAAGAACTTATCCATTTCATTTAAGAAGTCAAAGTTATTATAATGTTCATACTGTCTCCTTATTATCCTCCTATTACTGAAGGATTTGTAGTTATATTTTTATTTTCATTCTTTATATTGGTAATTTGTGTTTTCTGTTTCTTTTCTCCTGGTCAGTCTTGCTAGAGGGTTAGACATTTTTTAAATCTTGGCCAAGAACCATCTTCTACTTTGTTGATTTTGTATTGCTTGTCCATTTCTCTTTACTGGATTTCTGCTTTTAATTTTATTATATCCTTTCTTCTACTTGCTTTTCTTTTTCTAGCTTATTGTAGAAAATTACATCGTTGATTGTACACCTGTCTTCTTCTCTTACATAGCTTTTTAAAGCTATAAATTTCTCCTAAGCCTGAAGTACTCCTTTAGCTTCATCCCACAAATTTTGATATGTGTATTTTTATGGTCATTCAGCTAAAGATATTTTAAATTTTCTCCTGTAATAGTTTTCTTTGGTCTGTGGATTACTAAGAAGTATATTGTTTAATTTCTAAAATTGGAAAATACTCAAGTATCTTTTTATTATTGATTTCTAATTTAATTCTGTTGTGGTTAGAGTGTACTTGGTATGATTCCACTCCTTTTACATTAACTAAAACCTTTTTTTATGGCCTACCTTATTGTCTATCTTGTGAATGTTCCCATGCACTTGGAGAATGGGTGTTCTGCATTATTGAGGATGGTGTTCCATAAGTGTCTATTAGGTCAAGTTGATATTGTTGTTGAAATACTCTATATCCTTACTGATTTTTTGCCCATTTGTTTTATCAGTGTCTGAGAGAAGAACATTTACATCTCTAACTATGATCGTGGGTTTGTCTACTTTTCCATTAATTTTTGTTTCACTTATTTAAGATCTTCATTATTTTTAGGTGCATGTGTATTTAAGATTTATCTCTTCATGAAGTTGAACCTTTTGATCATTATAAAATTCCCTTTTCTGTATCTCACAGTATTCTTCCTAAAGTCTACTTTGATATTAATATAGCCATACTAGCTTTCTTATACTTAGTGTTTGTATGATTTATCTTTTCCCATCCTTTGACTTTGTATCTTTTATGTTTTAAGTGTGTTTTGTTGATGTAGAGAGTAATTGGGGCCTTAAGAGAATTCCAGCCTGTCAGTCTCTGCCTTTTTACTAAGGGTGTTTAGTCCATTTAGGCAAAATGATTACCACAGTATAGTTCACATGTATCACCTCACATACCTTTAACTGTGGGTTAAGAACTTTTAAGATGGATGGATTCTCCTAGCAACTTTCAAGTATACAGTTGTTACTAATTTCACCATGCTGTGTACTAGATCCTCAGAACTTACTCATCTTATAACTACAATATGTATTCTCTGACCCAACATCTCATTTTCCCCACCCAATATTTCACTTATATTTGATGTAATTATTGACAGTGTTTGGATTTAAATCTGTAATTTTCTCTTTTCCTCTTTTGGATTTGTCCTGTCTGCTTTTTGTTCCTCTGTTTTGCCTTTCTTATCATCTTTTGGGTAAATCAAGTATTTTTTATTATTCTGTGTTATTTCCTTTGTTGAATTTTTAGTTAATGCTTCTCTGTGTGTTTTTAGTGATTTTTCTAGAGATTAAATGTAATAATTTTTAAGTTATCACAGTTTAGCTTCAAAAAAATATTATTACTCCACAGTATAAGAACATTACAATAGCACACTTCATTTACTATCCTCCTTCCCCATTGTTCTTATTTTCAAAGACAAGATATGCTATAAACGCTGTAGTGTAATGCTATTTTAAGTATTTCTATTCAGTATTCTTTTAAAGAGATTTATTGGTATGTATGTATCATATTTATTTTTTTCTGATGTTTCTATGTGGTATTACTTTTTATCCATCTATGGAATTTTTTGCCTTCATTTTGGAAAGAATTTTTTTCCCCGCTGGCTGGAGAACTGTAGATTGACAAGAAATTTTTTTTTTCTTTTAAAAGCTTGTTTTAAATTGTTTCTGATGAGAATTCAGCTATAATTAATTTCCTTGTTCCCTTCTTTTTAATGTATCTTTTTTTTCTCTGGTTGTATTCAAGATTTTCTCTTTACCATTTGGTTTTAGTGGTTTCTCTGTCATGTGCCTAAAATGTGGGGTTTTTTTGTGTTTATCTTTCCTAGGGTTAACTGAGTTTCTTGGATTTGTGGTTGATGCCTTTCTTTTGCTGCTTTTGGAATATTTTCAGCCGTTATGTCTTCACATTTTTTTCCTGCTCCATTCTTCCTCTCCTTTCCTTTTGGGATTCTAATTACATATATATTAGATTGTACCACAGTTATTGGATGCTCTATTTTTTCCCTACTCTTTTTTTCTGTTTGTATTTCAGTTTGCATAATTTCATTGAACCTGTCTTCAAATTCATTGGTTTTATCTTTCCTCTACTGTGTCCATCTGCTGATAAACTCATTAAAAAAATTCTTAATCTCAGTCTAATTTTCATATCTGGCGTTTCTCCTGTCTCCCTTTTTCGTATCGTTTTCCTCTGTCTTCCATCTTTTCACACATATTATGTACCACTTCCACTAGCTCATCTAATATACTTAACTGTAGTTATTTTAAAGTTCTTGTCTAATCATTTTAACATCTAACCCAGAGAAGGTCTATATTCTTTCTTGATGGTGGACCACATTTTTTGGTTTTTTGCAATGTCTTACCATTTTTTATTGAATGACAAAAATTGTTTGTAAATCGAAAGTAGGCATGGAAGTAAATACTATCCTCTGTTCCTAGGTATGGGCGTGCCCCTTGTGTAAGGCAGCTTCTGTAAGGCAGCTTGTGTGGTGTGCTGAGTCAGTCTAGTCTGCCATTGAGCTGAGATTGTTTTGGTTGTCATTGCTTTAGTGATTCATTTCATCACGGGCTTCAGATGATTTTGAGCAGGATCAGAACCATCCCTTTAGCAGAGTTTGAGTCCCATCAGGATTTGTCTCAGCTTTCCTGTCCTGTCTGTAGACTTCAGCAGGCCACTTACATTTAAGAATGGTCTCTCTCAGTCTCTTCCAGTTTTCCCATCTCTCTTTTAACTGTGGATGACTACTGCCTGGTACTCAGTGTAAAGTGTGTATTCCTTGGAGGGTTTCTCTCAGTTCTTCAGGACTGCCCTCTAACTTTAGTGGGCCACTTGTGCCAGTGCACCGTTAGGTGACTCTTGACTCTCCTGCCCGATCTCCGTTCTTTCTTGTGAGCACTTGACAAAGGCCTATGGGATAGAATTGGTGGGCGGGTACAGTCTGTATACATTTGGGGTGCCTAGGGACTCTAAATTGTCATGCCAGTCTGTAGTCAGCCTTTAAAATTGATTAAAAGTTTGTTTTCTTTTTATCTATGTCTGTGATGGCTTCCTGCTTCTGCTGCTGTGCCAAAGATAAAACCAGCCATGGGTTTCTTCTATTTTGAGGAGGGTCTTTTCACTTTGAATTTGGATTCATTGGCTTTCTTTAAGTTCTCCATTCCCTATTAAACAAAACAAAACAAAGCAACTATGAGTTTGTAGGATATCTAACTGGTTCTCCTGGATTATTCCTATTAGCGTTAAAATGTACCATTATTTCTCCCATTTGAGAAAAAAAAAAAAAAACCAAACTTTTTCTCAACCCATTTCTGCCACTTGTTGCCCTAACTCAGTGTTCTTTGTAGCAAAAACAACATTTTAAAATGTTGTTTCTATTTCCTTTCTTCAATTTCTGTCTTCCCAACTCTTTTAAACGTACTCCTGTGAGCCTTCACTCTCACCACTACACTGAAACTGCTTTTATCAAGATTGCCTGTGATACCTGTAATGGGAAAAAACACAGTCTTATGTTTTTCCTTCACTCACACACAATTCTTCTGTCACCTGATGTGTGGATTTTGCACACATCAAGCAATTTCCTGCAACATCGGCAGGATTTCCCATTATTCTCTTCAATTCTGACATTACCTGGCGATAGCTCAGATCCCACAAAGTTAAGGTCTTATGCCCACAAGACTGCCCTTACTCAAGATGCCAGTCACAAGTCCCAGGTTGTCACCTGTACTTCTGATTGACAGAACCCCTTATGAACTAGGGTTTCCAGACCCCTTCCTTGAGTTTGGTCATTTGCTAGAATGGCTCACAGAACTCAGAGAAATAATTATGTTTACCAGTTTATTGTATAATAAAGGATATGATAAAGGGTGCAGATGAACAACCGGATGAAGAGGCACATAGTACAGGAGCTTCTGTCCTAGTAGAGTTGGGTATGCTACCCTCCTGGCCTACAGATGTGTGTGTTCACCAACACAGATGCTTTCTGAACCCTGTGCTATTGGGAATTTTATGTAGACTTCATCAGGTTGGCATGATTGATTATTAACTCCGCTTCCACTCCTTTTTCCTTCTCTGGAGAATGGGGGGTGGGCCTGAAAGTCCCAAGCTTCAAATTATGGCTCATACTTTCTGGTGAGCAGCCCCCATCCAGGAGGCCACCAAGTCACCCTATTAGAACAAAAGACACTCCAGTCACCTAGGGGGATTCCAAAGGATTTAAGAATTCAATGCCAGAAACTGGAGGCAGAGACTTGTGTATATATTTTCTATTATTTCACAGTATCCGTGTTGCTAAAACCAATGGTCAGTACTTAGTCTTTATTTTGATGTATTACTGAGATGACCATTTATCCTACTTTTCCCAGAGTAGTTGAGGTTTATGCTTGTTGTCCTGGCACAATTAATAGCTCCCTTTTTCATTTTCTGAAGTGTCAAAGTTTAAGTTGTAAATTTAAAGAGATTTTTTTTGTAGTTGTATATAGTTGTCCAAGTCATTACCACAATTAAAATGTGGAACATTTTCATAATGCTAAAAAGTTTCTTTGTGCCTTTGATCCCCTGATACCTGCAGTTTTAACCAGCTGGGCTGATGATTCTGGTGCACAGGTGAGTGTGGCGCCGCTGAACTGTGTTATAGTGTCTACAAATGTGAGGAACTGAAGTCCCAGAGAAGGAGGGTTAAAGCGAGAAAAGGGGGGGAAAAAAGACACTTAAAAGGAAGAGTGATTGGCCCAACTGTCTCCAGATACGCTTTGCTGTACTGGCTCCTTGTGGAGGAGAAAACTTCCCAGACAAAACTCAGTTAAAAAAAAAAAAAAAAAAAACAATTTCTTCTCCTAACTTGGTTTCCTCCTAAGCCACATAGAGCTGAAGGCTTCTGAGCAAAGTTGATGTGGATAGCTGGGTAAATTACTTTGGGATAAAGAGGTAGGGCTACTAGTTACTTTTGGTAAGCTGTGAAAGAAGCTTTGGAAAGGGGGAAAGACACTCTTCCTGGGCATTCCAAGGATGGGACCTCTTCCTCCAGGCAGACACCACTCTGTTAGGTGATAAATTTAAACTGTCAACCCTACGTATATAACAGCAGCTTTTGACACAGTTTATCACATACTCTTATTTAATATATTTTCTTCACTTACCTTGTAGAACATGATATTTTCCTGATTTACCTCTTACCAAACTATCTCTGGAAAGTAGGAGGTACTCAAAATAATATTTGTTCAATGAGTGAACTGTATGAATATAGTCTTCTTTATATTTTAATTTCTCCATTGATGATTTTAATTCTGTATTTGTAATTTCTAGCAACTCTGCCTATTTACTGAGTTTCCTTTTGTGTGTGTATGCGTGTGCGTGGCGTCCTGTTATTGTTTGAGGAATAAAATATCTTTCTAAGGTTAGTAAAGTTCTCTTAAGTTTTCTTCTTCAAGTCTTTGGGGTTTTTTTTCTCTTTTTTTTTTGTTATAGAGGTCCTTTTCCCTATATTTGGTGATCGTTGGACATCTGTTCATCTTTAAGAATGAAATGTTCCACTTTCCACTGCTTCATTATTAGTGTATAGGAACACAACAGATTTCTGTACATTAATTTTGTATCCTGCAACTTTATCGAATTCATTCATCAGTTCTAGGAGTTTTTTGGTGGGGTCTTTAGGGTTTTCTATCTAGTAGTTTTTTGGTGGAGTCTTTAGGGTTTTCTATTTGTAGTATCATGTCATCTACAAACAGTGAGGGTATTACTTTACCAATTCTTTACCAATTTGGATGCCTTTTATCTCTTTATGTTGTCTAATTGCTGTGGCTAGGACTTCTAGTACTATGTTGAATACAAATGGTGAGAGTGGACATTCTTGTCTTGTTCCTGACCATAGGGGAAGATCTCTCAGTTTTTCACCATTAAGTATGATGTTGGCTGTGGGTTTTTCAATAAGGCCTTTCTTATGTTGAGTTATGTTCTCTCTAGACCTACTTTGCAGGTTTTTTATGATGAAAGAAATTGAATTGAAGACGATGCAAAGAAATGGAAATGAGTCCATGCTTATGGGTTGGAAGAACAAATATTGTTAAAATGTCCATACTACCCAAAGCATTCTACACATTTAGTGCAATCCCTATAAAAATACCAACAGCATTTTTTTCAGAACTAGAATAAACATTCCTAAAATTTGTGTGGGACCACAAAGGACCTCGAATAGCCAAAGCAAACTTTAAAAAGAAAAGCAGAATTGGTGGAGGTATTACAATTCCAGATTTCAAGTTACATTACAAAGCAGTAGTAATTAAAACAGTATATGGTACTGGCATAAAAAGAGACACATTTATCAATGGAAGAGAACAGAAAGCCCAGAAATAAACCAGCAATTACATGGTCAATTAATCTTTAGCAAAGGAGGAATGACCACACAATGGGAAAAGACAGTCTGTCCAACAGTATTGGGAAAACTGGACAGCCACATGCAAAATAATGAAACTGGACCATTTTCTTTCACCATACGTAAAAATAAACTCAAAGTGGATTAAAGACCTAAATGTGAGACTTGAAACCATAAAGATCCATGGAGACAGTACAGGCAGTAATTGTTCTGACATCAGCCATAGCAAATTTTTTCTAGATATGTCTCCTGAGGCAAGGGAAATAAAAGCAAAAATAAAATTTTGGGACAACATCAGAATGAAAAGCTTCTGTGCAGTGAAGGAAATAATCAGCAAAAGTAAAAGACAGCCTACTGATGGGAGAAGATATTTGCAAATGATATATCTAATAAAGGGTTAGTATCTAGAATACATAAAGAACTGATATAACTCAATATCCAAAAACTGGTTAATCCAATTAAGAAATGGGCAGAAGACATGAATAGCCATTTTTCCGAAGAAGACATACAGATGGCCAACAGACACCAGAAAAGATACTCCACATCATCAGGGAAATGCAAATCAAAACCGTGGTGAGGTATCACCTCACACTTATCAGAATGTCTGAAATCAACAAAAGAAACAACAGGTGTTGGCAAGGCTGTGGAGAAAAAGGAACCCTCTTGCACTGTTGTGGGAATGCAAACTGGTGCATCCACTGTGGAAAACGGTATGGAGGTTCCTCTAAAAATTAAAAATAGAACAACCCTATGATCCAGTAATCACATTACTGGGTATTTACCCAAAGAATACAGAAACACTAATTCAAAGAAATACATGCACCCCTATTATTGAAGCATAATTTAAAACAGCCAAACTATGGAAGTAGCCCAAGTATCCATCGATAAGTAAACGGATAAAGACAGTGTGGTGTATATGCACATGGAATATTATTCAGTCATAAAAAAGAATGAAATCTTACCATTTTCAACAACATGGATAGCGCTAGAGAGTATAATGCTAAGCGAAATAAATCAAATATCATATGATCTCATTCATATGTGGATTTTAAGAACCAAAACAAATGAGCAAAGGAAAAAAGACAAAACAAGAAACAGACTCTTAACTATAGGGAACAAATTGATGGTTACCAGAGGGGAGGCGGGTGGGGGAATGGGGATTAAAGAGTATACTTACCATGCTGAAAAATAAAAAATAAAATGATACGAAAATTAGAATGAAATGTTCCAAGCTTATTTGGAGGTTCCTGTGCATAACTGGAGGCTTTCATAAGGGAGAGTCAATTATTTTCTTAGATGACCCCAAATGTATAGCATCTGAATCCACTTCTGAGAGGATAATTCTCAGATCTCCTGCCTGAGAAGATGGGAACTTGGGCTCATATTGCTCCACGTGTTAACGTTCCTTTTTCCTTTTGTTTTCAGTGCCACATTGCATTCTACCCCTCAACCTGATGTATCCAAATCCAGAACATTCTCTGATCTGTCTCCACACAGTAAACCTCTGGTTTTCTGCTGTGGTAGGAGAGAGGAAATACCTGGCTTTATGATGAGAGCTGGAGGTCTGATTATGTCTTCTAAAGTCTCAACCAGTCTTCCTGTTGTTAGTGCTGTTCCTCAGCCCCACTCTCAGAGGTGCTGAAAGCCTTCGGTTCCTCAGTTTGGCCTCTTTGGAAATAAGCTTGCCTCCTAATTGTCTCTTGCTTCAGGCTAAGGTTTCAGTTTTCTCAGGTACACTGAATTGGTTGGTGACCATATGTAGATCAGTTTTGTATCTTCGCAAATTTTGATATCTCTCGTGCTTTTTCTCTTTTTTCCTCTTATATTTGTTTTTATGCATTTATGCTTTTGCCTTTAAGAAATTAGTACTCCTTTGCTGGTATTTTAGTGGAGTTCTGGGAGGAAATAAGGATAAATGTATTTATGAATTTGTCATTTAGTCGGAGCCCTGGACTATTTTCATTTCCCTTTTGGGGCGAGATCCCCTTCCTCTGCTTTGTGCCTTTGGATTTGCTGCTCTCTCTCCCTGGTCACTGCGCCTCTTCCTCTACCTCAGCCTATTAACTCTTAACTCATCGTTTCACAATTATCTTAGTTTTAACCCCTGCCACCCCCTGATCCCCGCATGTCCCCCTTACATGTGCGTTCGTTCCCTGAGTAGAAGTGCATTTACTATTATTTCTTAGGACTGGAGAGATATAGCTGGCAGGTAAGGAGAACAAGGATACCTGGAGCATGATAAAAATGTTTGTGCCTGTGTTTCCTTTTAGAAGGCAGGAGAGACTTAAATTTTATGGGAAGTAGCCAAGAGAAGGCTTGGGATTGAAGTTATGGGAGACAACAATCACTGACAGAAAGCATTTGGGGATGGGATCTGAAGCATAAGTAGAAGGATTTAGGTAAGAACAATGTGTCCATTGTTACAGGACAAAAGGATGGGAGGACCGATGCAAGAGCACGTTCCTTTGTCAGTCTGGTTGCAGGAAGTCGATGAGCTCTTATTTGGTGGTTTCTTTTTTTCCCTGTGAAGAAGTCAGAGTTATCTGTTTAGAGGAGGTGAGAAAGGAAGTGGAGCAGCAAATTAGAGAGGATTTTAACTGGCATTTTCCTGGGAAGGCTCCCTATAGGTAACTATGTATGCTGATAGCAGCAAAAGTCTCGCCAAACAACTAACTGTACAAAGGGCATCCAGAGCTATAAAGAAGCACCAAAACAGCCTCGCTTCTTGGCCTCCTTTAGCCTGGCCAGTGGTGGCTTCTGTCCCTGTATTACAGCTTAGCACAGTAACTTGTAATTACGGCCGTGGGTTAAATTATGTTTAGTATATTCTGTTCAAGAAGACTAGGAAGTATGTAGTAATAAGATGTAATTGGTAGGATGTGTATTGTCCTTTGTAGATTGTACTTCACAGTCTACAAATGCTTTTACATCTTACCTGGTTTTATCCTGTCAGCAGCCCCATACAGTAGGTAATATTATCCCTATGTTTGCAATTGAGGAAAACTGTGGCTTAGTTACAATTAAGTGGTTTGTCTGAGACACACAATTAGTAAGCGGTAAAATCTAGACTTGATCACATATTCTCTGCCTCTAGACTCTCTTCCATTATATCAGACGTCTCACAATTGCCATCCAAAAGGGTTTATTAAAGGTTGTTTAAAGACATCATTTTCAGTGTTCTGGATGTCCATGGAACACCTCATTCATGTACAGGCAATGAAGTATTACAGAAGGTCAGACATAATTACTGCTCTGTTTTAATTTTGAAGGGATCTAGATTATATATGGAATGAAACTTATCTTCCTTATTCTTTCTGTATAAGTTTAGAGTTTCTAAAAGAGTGGAGCAAAAGAAAATTATAAGGGGAAACCATACTATTTATCATGTTTATCAGATTTTTTTTTTCAAAAACAGACTTCAAAGTTTGTATTCTTTCCAGTTTGAATTACCTTTTTCTCCCCTCAGTCTGTGTTTTTCAACAATGTCACATCACAATTGGGAGAATAAAATTACATTTGACAAATACCATTCTGTATCTAATTTTGTAAAGAGGCACATTTATTACATGTACTTTTCCAAGTTCAGAAGACTTCGAATTTAACACCTCCTACATAATTAGTTGTTGGGATAAAATATTGCTAAATCGTAGGCTGGTGAGTTTACAATGCATGTTGATTTAGTAAATACTGTTTCCGTTTTTCAGTTTTTGTAAATGTAGTGCTTATTCAAGGCCCCAATTCTGAAAAAATTCTTACCAACTAAGATATTTTAGAATGATTTAATAAATATAAATATAAATATAAATATATATATATAAATGTAAAGTGCAGAATTAGCCCAAAAGACATTTGTTTCACATACCATTAAGTCTGTTGCCTAATAATTTACTATATAAAAATAAAGGTAATTGAATCAGTATTTCCCAGCAGCATTTTATTAATATGGACTTTACTCATTAATAAAAGTGCACTGCCCTTGTTGTCTCCTTATGAACCATTTTAAAAATATATTTTAGTTTTCTAATATAAGTTGAGTAATAATCCACTGCTTTGAAATGGTGCAGGGCCAAGAATGATTAGTTATATTCCCATAGTTGTTGTGGTTATGCATGTGAAAATTGCTGTTTACTAAAGATAAAGCTTCCCCCCCAAAGCTTTGTCAAATTGAAAATTGGGGTCTTTTCACATTGATGTTGATAATATTACAGGATACCTTTCAACTGGAAAAGAATTATTGTGTTGGAAAATTATATGCTGCTGTTACAATATGTTCCATAATCTTAAAGAAAATCCATGTAATTTGAGGCAGGAGTGGGCAGGGGAGTCTCTTACTCTTAATATTGGAAGGGTATAAAATGCTGCATAATACTTATGTGGGCATTCAGAGGTTCTCTTTTGATTACAAGTAGTTATATATATATATATATAGATATAGATATATAGATCAGCATTAAGCTAGTTGTGTAATACATTTTAGGATCTTGAAGAAGAAGGTAGAAATGATACCTGTGCTATAATCAGAGGAAAATTACCACAATCGAAAAGAAGAGGGCTAAGGACAATTCTTGAAACAGATCTTTTGACTACATTACAGAGCGAAGTGATCTCGATTATAGGAAAGGCATTAAGAGAAATTTTGTGAAAAATCTGGGGGTGTTGTAAGTAAAAATCAGAAGGGTATAACTTGTAATGAGCAGTATAAATTTTGCTAATGTGGTTAACTGTTTAGCTGTCATCTGGATGTCATATAAGGTGCAAGATATTTAACTTAGGTATCTTATGTAAACTATTCTTTTCCATTATAAAAATAGTAGGAATAAGACATCTTAAGTAAATATTTAAGTAATGATTTTAGCTAATTCATAGCACAATTTCAGGCACTCCTCTAATCACTTTAGGCGCATTTACTCATTTAACTCTGTGATGTGAGGTATCATTATTATCCCTAACATTTAGATGAGAAACCGATGCTCAGAAATTAAGTAACAACACTGGTTAGTGGCAAGATATTATGACATACTCCATATACACTTTGAAAGCTAGTTAAATAAAAAAGGAAAGAATTAACCTTTTCATTGTATTTTTAAAAATCTTTCTACTGCTGGGGCGCCTGGGTGGCACAGTGGTTAAGCGTCTGCCTTCGGCTCAGGGCGTGATCCCGGTGTTATGGGATCGAGCCCCATATCAGGCTCCTCCACTATGAGCCTGCTTCTTCCTCTCCCACTCCCCCTGCTTGTGTTCCCTCTCTCGCTGACTGTCTCTATCTCTGTCGAATTAAAAAAAAAAAAAAATCTGCTTACACGCCACAATAATAAATTAGATCTTTAGAGAAAAGGTAGCATTTATGTTATAGGTACAGAATAGTGAAGGGGTTAAAAATGTGGGCTCCTGGGTTTGAATTCAAGTGTGCTACATAATCAGTTCTGTGACTCTGTGCCAGTTCCATAATTGTGTGTTGTTTCCTTGTCTGCAAAATAGATGTGAATCATCATTTACTCATAACAAATATTTATTGAATACCTACTATTAGGCATTTAGTAACTATCCTGTAGGGTAGTTATAAGGATTTAAATGAGTTAAATACATAAAGCATCTAAAACAATGTTTGGCATGTGGCAAATACACGATTATTATTTTATAGTTGTGTATAATCAGCATCGAAGGCTGATGCTTTACTGATTTTGTTTTCAGCACAGCGAAAATAACACTTTAATCTTTTTTACCTACTTAAGGGTTATCATAAATTTTTGTACTGTGAAAATGCAGACATAAGTTGTTGGGGACATAGTGAAAAATGTCAAATGTCAGTTTATCTGTTAAAGATGAAGAATATATATCTATAGATGGCTGCATATTTGCAGACCTGATTAGTCAATCAAATGAAAACAACTTTCTCTCAGACTAGACTTCTGCACTGTCATTTTCACCCTCTTTTTAAAAAAAGATTTATTTGAGAGAGAGATAGAGAGAGACAGCACATGTGTGTTCTGGGGGAGGGGCAGAGGAAGAGAGGGAATCCCAAGGAGACTCCCCACTGTTCATGGAGTCCAGTGCAGGGCTCAATCCCACAACCCGGAGATCATGACCTGAGCCAAAATCAAGAGTCAGGACACTTAACCAACTGAGCCTCCCACGTACTCCTCATTTTCACCCTCTTTGGATTGTCCTCGTTCTCTAAAACAGTATTTCTAGACTGTGAAAACATTGTACCACATTGGCCTTCTTGTCAGCTTCAATACATATATATCCATCAACCCTCAGTTTATTCTCTATTGGTAAGAGTCTATTATGGTTTGTTTACCTCTCTTTTTTTTTTTCTTTACGTTCATCTGTTTTGATTCTTAAATTCCACATATGAGTGAAATCATATGTATTTGTCTTTCTCTTATTTCGTTTAGCATAATACCCTCTAGTTCAGTCCATGTCATTGCAAATGGCAAGATTTCATTCTTTTTGATGGCTGAGTAATATTCCATTGCGTGCACATGTGCTTGCGCACACACACACACCCCATATCTTCTTTATCCATTCATCTGTCGATGGACATCTGGGCTCTTTCCGTATTTTGGCTATTGTGGACATTGCTGCTATAAATATTGGGGTGCATATGCCCCTTCGAATCACTATGTTTTTATCCTTTGGGTAAATTCCTAGTAGTGCAATTTCTGGGTTGTAGGGTAGCTCTATTTTTAACTTTTTGGGGAACCTCCATACTGTTTTCCAGAGTGGCTGCACCAGTTTTCATTCCCACCATCACTGTAAGAGGGTTCCCCTTTCTGTGTATCCTCACCAACATTTGTTTTCTCCTGAGTTGTTAATTTTAGCCACTCAGACTAGTGTGAGGTGGTATCTCATTGTGGTTTTACTGCATATTTTCTTAAAGAAGGTAGCAGGCTCTGTCATATTTCAGAAAAAAAATTTATTTAAACAAGTGAATAAAATAAAAGATTTAGCACAGAGTTTCTTTTCAGCCTGGAGATGCTGCTACGCATCATGTAATATTGTGCTATTTGGAAAACCTGTGTTTTTCTGTATTAAAAAGAAAAACATCTCAAAGGCAGTTAGCTTGATTAGGTTGATTGTTGGCTAAATTCATCATGTTTTGGCTGTTTTGTTAACTCCTTTACTGTGGATGGTTGAGGTAGATAGGGCTGTTATATTCCTATATTGAGTATCTCCCTAATGTTGCCCTCTTGTTGAAATTTCCCTCTTTCCTCCTCCTTAGCTGTGTCTCTCCTCTATTACGACTTCTCTTTGAACAGTTTCACATTACTCCTATTGCTCCTTCTCATCTTTAGTCATTATTTCTTTTGTCTTTTTTTTTTTTTTTTGGCTGTTGCCTTTCTTCTCCCTGTTTTGTTTTTGTGTCTTTTCTCTCCTTTTGCAGTTTTTTTTCTCCCATGCTTCTTTGTCATTAGTTGAATTACAAGGTCCACGGTCAACTCATGGAAATGCATCTTTCTTCTGATTTTGAACTTTGGGGGATGATATTGCCTTCAATTTTTGATTCTTCTGGTTCATTGATGAGCTCAGAGACTTTTTTAACTTTCTGGTTCTTTTACAGGTATAGATAAGTATGAGAATTATTTATTGTATGTTATTTCTAAAAAGACATGTAGTCTGAAGCATGACTTCTTTTCTAGGAGTTTAGGGGTTAGTGGGTAGTGTCAGAGGGCAAGGAAAGCTCAGGAAGTTGATGAGAATCATTGCACTAGCCCTCAAGATGCATTGGTGGCAAGTGGAGTATTTATAAGAGCTGTAGTAGAGGGGCGTCTGGGTGGCTCAGTCAGTTCGGTGTCTGCCTTTGGCTCAGGTCATGATTCTGGAGTCCCAGGATCGAGCCCCCCATCGGGCTCCCCACTGAGTGGGGAGTCTGCTTCTCCCTCGGACCCCTCCCTTTCTCTCTCTCAAATAAATAAATAAAATCTTTTAAAAAAGAAAAAAGAGCTGTAGTGGAGGATGAGGCAGTGAATATTGTGTTGTAAGGCTTTGATATAGGCTAGAAAGTTGGAACTTTAGTCCATAGGTCCTGAGGATATTTCTGAGCAAGATTAGATCTGTACTTTACCTGGTAATATTGATAACTGTAAATAAGATGTTGTAGTGGGAGGAAACTTGAGGCAGGGAGAATACTGCCTTTGCAACAATTAAGCCAAGAGTTAATGAGGACTTGACCCATTCATTGTATTAGTATTGGGAGTAAAATGGAAGAGAGATGACAAAGAATATGGAGGTAGATTCAGTGATGGATTGAATATGTTAGGAAGTGGGGAGTTGAAAATGAATTTGTGATTTTTGAGTTTAATCTGAAGGAGGCAGGTGATGTTCTTTGCTAAGTACGGTAAGGAACAGAAGAAGAGGAAGGTTTCTGAGGAAAGCTGTTTGGTCTTTAAAGAGCAGGTTGAGGGTGATTTGTCAGGGGAAGATTTCCACTTATGAGGCCATGTGAAAGTTTCCAGTTGGCAGGTGGGAGTGCAGCTATAACTCGAGAGGTCAAAGTGAAAGCCATACATTCGGCACTGACTCCATAAGATTTACCTCAGGACCAAGGAGGTGGGAATATAGTGTGTTATGGCTTGGGGAATGGCTCTTCACAAAGAAACTAAAAAGTGGTGGCCAGAGGTAATAGTAGTCTAACTAGGAGAGTGGAATATTACTAAAGTCAAGGAAAAGAGAAGGTGTGGCCAACAGTTGCAAATATAATTTAGAGGGACCAAGAAGGCTGCTGGCTGAAAGAGTCCATTAGATGTAGCAGCTGAAAACATTTGGCAACCATGAAGAGCTAAGCAACACAGAATAGCAGCTGAAATTAGAATTAGTAGGCTGTCTTACAGGACAAATCAAATATAATCTCCCAAGGCCCTTGGAGTCACAATTTGATAACAGCCTTAGCTGAATGTTTTAAAATTTGAAAATTAGATAAATTGGTTCTCCTGTTTAAAAGAATACATAATCTGACCTAGTGCATTATTTAATAGAAATGGATGAAAATTACACTAGAAACTTAGTGGAAGATGTAAAAGATGGCAGTGTGGTATTGTGGAAACCTGAACTCTTACCATTATTATTGTTATTAATAAATGACATATACTTCCCCCAGTTCCTGGGGAGTGTAAAAATAAGTTATTTAAGAAGCTCATCATGGGGTGCTATATGTCAGTGATGAATCACTGACTTTACTCCTGAAACCAATATTACACTATATGTTAACTAACTAGAACTTAAATAAAAATTTGGGGGATAAAAAAGGTCATCATGGAATCTGAAAAAAACGAAACTCAGTCTTGGGAACAGAGAGATTGATGCTTCCTAGAGGTGGGAATGGAGGGTGGGTGGAGTGGGGAAGGTGTTCAAATAGAACAAACTTCTAACTATAAGACAAGTTCTGGGGATGTAATGTACAGCATAATGACTATAATTAGCAATACTGTATTGTATATTTGAAAAGTTGCTAAGAGAGTAGGTGTTAAAAGTTCTTGCCACAAACAAACAAAAAACTGTGTGAGGTGATGGATGTGTTAGCTAATCTTGTATTTATTTCAAAATTTATAAATATTTCACATTGGGGTGTGTGTATGTATATATATATAAAACACTCAGCCATATACAGAATGAAATTTTGCCATTTGCAAGACATGGATGGAGCTAAGCAAAATAGAGAAACATAAATACCGTGTTTTTACACTCATATGTAGAATGTAAGGGGGAAAAAAAGGTGAACATGGAGAGGGGAAAAGGAAAAAGAGAGGCAAACCAGAAAACAGACTCTTAACAATAGAGAACAAACTGAGGGTTACTGGAGGGGAGGTGGGGGGGGTGGGCTAAATGGGTGATGGGGCACTTGTGATGAGCACTGGGTGTTGTATATAAGTGATGAATCACTAAATTCAACACCTGAAACTAATATTTCACTGTGTGTTAACTAACTGGAATTTAAATAAAACCTCGAAAAAGAAAAGCATAAATATGTCACATCATCATTGTATACTTTAACACAGTGTTATATGTTAATTACATTTCAATAAAACAGGGAGGAAGAAAAAAAGAAATGTATCCTCTCTTACCCTCCCTATTTCCACTAAAATCATGTTTGTCCAAATAAGATATGTCTTAAGTCACATCAGCTTCATGGGCTGGAGTTTCATCTGTAAAAATAAGTTGCTTATACTGTTCCTTTCTAAAGCCAGCTCTGTGGGGCTCCTGGGTGGCTCAGTCAGTTAGGCATCAGACTCTTGATGTTGGTTTAGGTCATCATCTCAGGGTTGTGAAATTGAGCCGTATGTTGGTCTCCACACGGAGTATGGAGCTTGCTTAAGTTTCCCCCCCCCATGCTTGCGCACACGCTCACTCTCTCTCTCTCTCTCTCTCCCTCCCAATGAAAGAAAGAAAGAGAAAGAATGAAAGAAAAAAGAAAGAAAGCTCTAGAATTTGTTTCTTCTGTAGTTATTTCCTGTACCTTCAAGTTGTCATCTAGTTGACTCCCCAGGTCTGAGAATTTTTTTCCTAGTTTATCATACTGTAAGTGACTTTCTTTTGGTGATTCAGGATTGTTTTTTTGACTCATAATGCATGCACTCTAGATAGAACAAATAGTCTTGAGACTACTGTGATAATCTGTCTCCAGTTTGCCATTTGTTGAAGATAAAAAAAATTCCCTTCATAGGCTTGCCTGTAATTCTATCACTGAACAATCCTTTTAAAATTTAATCTGGGTATAAGTGCTGCACAATTTGCTTTTGTAGAAAATGAAAGAAATAAATCTGACAATAGCTTTCTAATTATGATCTGACTTGTGTAGCTGATAGAAAATCCATGAAGGAATGATTTAGGGCATTGTTATATTTATCTCATCACCTGGCTTAAAAGAATCATAGAATTTCAGAGATTCTAACTAAAAGAATTATAGAATGTAAGAACATAAAGGGACCTTTACGACAGAAGACTGTTAGATTGGAGAAATGAAATTATTGACCACCAGAAGGATAGAACAAAGATACACACTAAGTACTCGAAATCAAATAATATGAAGTTTTAGATCAAAAATCATTTTCAAAACTTGTATAAAATGATAATGCTAAAGAAAAATTGAAATGGGGTAAGTAGTTGTTTTGTTTTATAATACATTTACATTTAGAATTTCCTTGTGATTTGGTATATATTGTTTTTAGTTATGCCAAGATAAAAAAAAAAACTCAAGACATTTTGCCCAATGCTTCCCAAATGAATTAATATCATATTTTTGTTAAAGTGTTGAAATTCAGTAGAGTATTGTTATTCCACTTTTTCTTTTATCTATGTAAAATAGCTAGAACTTTATTATGTTTCTTAGGATATATTTCTTTTAGGCATTAAAAAATATTGAAGTATAGTTTGTATACAGTGAAATGTACCTAATTTAGTAATGAGCTCTGATTGACTATTCCTGTATAACCACTACCATATCAAGATACATTTTCATCATACCAGAAAGTTCATTTATGCCCCCACTTCTTCCCTAGGCAACCACGGATCTGCTTTCACTCTCGCTATACATTTCTTTAGTCATTGTTTTAAGGGCTAACAATTTCTGGATGTTTTATTTGGAATTTAACCAAATTAATTATGATTTTTAAAGAGAGATGAATTTATCCCTTTACCTACTCCTAAAGAGTAAACCTGATTATAGCATATTACATAATATGCTTTCCACAAAAATGTTGTATAAGAAGTCTAGTTAGCACATTTGGGGTATGTTAGAAGTGAGTTGCCTGGGGTTTACATGTTTTAAAAATAGCAACTATCATCTTGCAAGGTACTCACAAATCATGCCATCTGAGATATGAAACACTTTTAAAATTTGCCTTTAAGTAAATCATGGATTTTAGCTCATTAATCCCCTTTTACTTGTTAAGGTTATTTGTGTTTTGACTAATTTTTCCTTTATTTTCAAATTAATTTATTCTTAATTTATATTATATAAATGTATGCTTAAATTATTTTCTATGTCACAAGTAAAATTAATATTGTTTTGCCCATGTTATGTACTAATTAAAGCTCGAATAGATTCTTAAACTCAGTAATGGATTACAAAACCCCTTCTCATTCTTTTAGACTTTTTGACGTTGACTGCAAGTTGAGCATTATCCTTGGTGCAGTGTGTGGGATAAGATTTCTCAGAAAAGACCGTATTTCCCTGAAGCAACTTAAACTAAACAAAAATTGCCTTTTCACTATCTCAAAATATTTAATAATACAAAATGCAGTTCTTACATTCTCAGAAGGTGGTCCAAAATATTTTGTTTTAGGATTATGCTTTTCAAATTAGTTAAATGTATGGATTCAAATCTGTTTATGAGGATTGAAATAATCTGGGTTTGTCTTCAGTCATTCATTTGTCCCCTCACTCAACATTTGTTAGGGTTAGTACCTACTATATTTCTAGGCACTATTCTAGATGCTGTGGATATAACAGAATTTATCGTTAAGAAGAAGACACATGTTTAAGTACTAGTACCTAGTGTAATAAATGCTATGATAGGGATGCCTGGGTGGCTGAGTTGGTTAAGTATCTGCCTTTGGCTCAGGTCATGATCCCAGGGTCCTGGGATCGAGCCCCACATTGGGCTCCTTGCTCAGTGGGGAGCGTGCTTCTCTCTCTGCCTGCCACTCTCCCTGCTTGTGTGTGCTCTCTCTCTCTGACAAATAAATAAATAAAATCTTTAAAAAAATAAAAAACAAGTGCTATGATTTATACAGCATATAAATTCTAAAATGTAGTTTCATAGGGAAACCTGTGTACAGTGCAGTGATTCAGAGTCCTGGCTTCGTTTCTCTTTGTACTGTCTTTGAATTTCGCCTCTGTTGTTAATGCTCTGTGCGACCCAGGGGGATCGACTTAACCTCCCTGAGCCTCAGTTTCCTTATCTGTAAAAATCAAGATAAGATTTTTTCTTGTTTTTTTTTAATGAAGATTAAATGAAATAATGTGTAAAGCATTTAGCCAGTGTCTTGCATGTGATGCCTTATTTATCATCATCATTAGAAATTATGCCAAGATGCAATTAGAGCCATATAAAAATATAGCATGATATGCAAATTTAATTATTAGTGTTCAGCTTAGAAAATGTTAAAAATGGTAAAATTATATTTCAGATGTGTGCTTTTTATGAGGCATTCATTACTGTGTGATATATTATATATATATTATATATACACACACAAATTGCTCTATAGAGTTCTATTTATGAAACTTAAAATACTGTACTTAATGGAAAATTTAAAGATTTTCAAGAGTAGTTTTGATTAAATTTTCACATTGCCTTTGGACTGCAACACCTATGAAAACTCCTCCTCTGTAAGTGTTTACTTAGAGAAATTAGTGCTGTTACCTGCAGATTGCAGAAATGGGAGAGCAAGGTTGCAAAGCAAATTCTGCTTCTAGTTTGTTGTTGTTTTTTTAAGATTTATTTATTTATTTCAGAGAGGAAGGGGGACAGAAAGAGAGAGAACAAACGTAAACAGGGAGGGACAGGGGGAGAGGGAGAGAAATCCTCAAGCAGACTCCCTCCTGAGCACAGAGCCCAGTGCAGGGCTTGATCCCACTACACTGAGATCATGACCTGAGCCAAAACGAAGGGTCAGATGCTTAACCGACTGAGCCACCCAGGTGCCCCTCTGCTATAGTTTGTGTAAGAGAAGTGTCCCCCCCCCCTCCACCCCCACCCCGGGTTGCTATCTGGTAAGGAAAGGACAAGGGCCGGTAAGTGTGGGAACATATCCCACCCACAATGGACTCAGTCCCTCATCCTAATGTAATAGAATGGGTGTCCTTTGTACAGGTAAGTGATAGATTCAGTTTCAACTTTCATGTCTTCTATTCCTGTTCTTTTTTCCTCCAGTCAGCTCCTCTCTGATGTGTATAACCATCCTAACCCAAATGGGGTAAGCAAAAAGAAAGTTCATTTCTAGGATACTTTCTAGAATAGGTGAAATACTTTTTTTTTTTTTTAAAGATTTTATTTATTTATTTGATGGAGAACAAGAGAGCACAAGCAGAGGGAGAGGGAGAAGCTTCTTCCCTCTGAGCAGGGAGCCCGATGCCAATGCCAGTCTTGATCCCAGGACCCTGGGGTCATGACCTGAGCCAAAGGCAGGTGTTTAACCAACTGAGCCACCCAAGTACCCCTAGAATAGCCAAATACTCCTAAAGCAAAAGCACCTTTCATCCTTTATCCCTGCTTATGTGTTTTCCCTCAACAACTCAAGATCTTTCTGGAGTTTTTCCTTACAGCTGGTCAAAAAAGTATCCCTATGTGTCTCATTGGTATATTGTAATTCTGGTATCCCACTGACCACATCTTGTTTTTACTGTAATTACTTATGCCTACGGTTGCCTCTCAGCTAGAAGTCAAGTCTTTGAAAGCAGGTATCCTGTCTCAGTTATTTTTTGTCCTTGGTGTAGTACCTTATATAATAGACTCTCACTGCATGCATTGGTTGAATTGCACTGGATTTTGCTAAAATAGAATAAAAGGGTTAAGAAGGCAGTTGGCTCCTGTTATTTGGGCCTCTCTGTGTGGGTAGCAGTACTGCCCTCCCCTTTCTATTACTCTTTAAAGGTTCAGTGATGATGTTAGATAGTCCTTGACCCATGTGAACTGATGGCAGAATAGAGCCACAGCATGTGAAGTGATTTCATGTGTGGTGATCTTTGAGCCAGTATTTTGTCTACACCTGTCCTCCGAGGCTATCCAGCTGTTACCTTTCATTTTTAATAGTTCAGCCAAGAGTGTAGAACCTTTCTTGCTTTAGGTTTTCAATAGTTTGAAGACCTACATTTTTGAGAACTCTAAATAGTGATGCAGAAGAGAATATTGAGACCAGAAAGAATAAATGAGGTAGATAGTTAAAGGACAGTTATCTGAAAAGCAAAGTAGGGAATATAAGTTTATAGTTTTCAGTTTACTAAGTAAAGAATACTTTTCTTGGGAAGGAGAAATTTATAGTCATTAAAATTATAGGACTTAAAGTCCTTTTAAAAAGCCTCAGTTACCCATTTTAACATGTCTCAGTTTTGACATGACTGCTTCATAACAATCATAGTGATTCTTGTATACTTTAAAATAATGTAGCAAATAATTCTGCAGTTTTAGTATTGTCTTTTAGGAAGTCAGTGTTAAAATGAGCTTCATGTGAGGAAGTCCTTAACTGGACCAGTTTATTAGTGCATAATGAAAAGGCTAAAAACTTAGTTATTTAATCCTGTTTTGTTTGAGCCATGATCTTCTCAGATACATAAAGCAGATTCTAGAAGCTGCTCTTCTAGTGACCGGCCTGCATCTGAAACTCCTTTGAACTCTGGTGACTATCTAGAAATCCCTAACTGTGCCGTGAATGCCATCTTCCTGGGGTGTGGCAGGGAAGACAGGACAGAGAGAGCTCTCTAAAGGGGATGGGGTGGGGCATAACTTAATCGTAATTTATATATTTATGTTATTGTGCAGTCAGTTCTTATTTGCTATAGTTATAGTCTATATAATATAGTTACATTCTATAAAGTTGCCACAAACACGGAATTAACAAACACTGAACCATTGCTTCTAGGGGAGATATAGGGTTAGGTTCCTATGAGCCTCTGGTCACAACATTTTTCATCAAGTGATCAGTACATAATCTTGTTTTGTGTGTGTTTATGTTCAAAGACATTTTAATATATATAATTGATTCATTGACTTCAAACTCAGGGCTGAAAGTGTTATAACGCCTGCCTAAAGGAAGAAGCTTATCTAAAACATGAATTTTCCTCTAGAAGGCACATCACAGGCTTCTTGTGCTTGAACACTAGACAACTCTTAAACTATTCTTGGGGACCATTTTAAACAATTAACAACAAAAAGCACAAAAATGCAAAAAAAAATTGTCACTAAATAGATTGTAGAAAGGGACACTTATTTGCATTCATTATGAGAACTGACACATGGAGTCCTTGTTTGACGTCACCTGGGAACATGCATCTTGAGAGACTCAAGTTTTTCATCACTCTGGCATGTCCGTGAATTACTGTGAAAGCATTGCAAGTGTTGATTTAGGGGTTATAAAATAATTTTCACAACTAGACAGATTTATAGATATGGAATCTGAATAATGAGGATCAACTGCATTTATATATATTTATATTACAGAGCTTGTTTCCTCCTCTTCCACCACCCCCATTAAAAAAATCTTTAAATTGTATTCAAAATTATGTTTGCTCACATTGTCATTTATTTCTACAGAACAGTGTGAGATACATGGACAGATGATTTAATCAAGAACCAAGTATTTATTCTCTTGTATATGCTGGGTACTGCAAATACTTAGTGGTAATATGGACAAAGGTCTTCAGTTTCATGAGTAGCTTATAGTTTAGCAAGTATTGTTTCTGTTTATCAGGTGAGAAAGTTTTGTACAGTTGAATAACTTTTCCAAGGTCACAAACAAAGCTAGAATAAGAACTCAGTTTTTCATTTTTTATGATCAGTGCTTCTCCAATTTTCTCTTCCTCTCTATTTTGAAGTCTCCCTTTCTATTAGATTTTCCCACTCATCCCATAGAATGTCTTTCAAAGAAGTTCTCCCTTGGCCCTGGTTACTCTGATTGTCACTCCTCTCCTTCTTTGCCAAACATTACATGACTACCATCCATTTCCTTCTCAACCCACTCTCTTTCACCACCGGCCTTCTTCTAAATGGCATCTCTTTAAAAAGGCCAGTGTCTTATTTGCCACATTCCACATGGTGGATTTACCGTGACATTTGCTACTCTCACGTGTCTTCCATCTGCCTTGAAACTCCTTCCTTTCTGGGTGTCTGGAGTTTCTTTCCTGATAATCTTGTTGCTCACTGCTTTTCTTTTCCAGCATCTTTTCCTTTATCTGATGTAAATGTTACTGTCTTTCAGAGTTTTATCTTTGACTTTCTTCACGTATTACCAAATTAGGGATTTTTTTTTTTTTGAAAGTTTAGTTAGTTAAGTAATCTCTACACCCAGCATGAAGCTCGAACTTAAAACCCCAAGTTCAAGGATCTCATGCTCTTCAGACTTAGCCAGCCAGGCGCCCCCTAAACTAGGGACTCTTAATCTAAGGTCTGGTGCTTTTGGAGATCTGTTTATTCCTCAGATGCAACTGTGTATCTCCCTTTCCCTAGCTTTTTATCACATTCTTGGAGGAGTTCCTAACTCAAAAAAGTTGAGAAGGACTGCTGTTTGTATATCCCTGTGGCTTTATCTGCTTCACAGGTGACTTCCAAATTCCCCAGCTTCCCACCTTTGCCCTTGACTCCTGCCTTCTATTCTCAGCATCTTTAGCTTCATTCTTCCGGAGTGAGTGCTGCAGTATTGCAGTGGTTTCCTTATTGTCAGTCCTCCTACCTATCCCACTACCTATTCCATCCTGCCATCAGGGTAGGTTTTTTTGTTTTTTGTTTTTTTTTTTTTTGGTCTATGAAACAAAAATATTATGTCTCTATCGTGCAAGTAATGTGGAGTTTTAAGTAGGGAAAAGTCCATGTTTGTTAGCGTACTAAAAGTTCCTTTATGATCTGAACCCAGTTTCACTTCTCAGCTTCATCTCTCATTACTTTTCTTACCCAAACGTTCTTTTACTCCTTTTCAGTATAACTTAGTATTCTGCTATTCATACCTCTAATGTCTATCTTAGTACTTTCCTGTCTTGTATTTGCTGTTTCTCTCTGCCTGGAATGCCTTTCCCTTCCCTCTCTTCCACAGTTCTTTCCCAGGCCAACTCCTATTCATCCTACAAAACCCAGCTAAGTGTCACTTTTATTAAGAAACCTTCCCTAATTTGTTCTAAGTTAACACCTTTTCCATTCTGTCGTCTTTTCTTAACACCTCATCCTTTCCTTTGTATTATAATGAATTGTTTACATGTGTGCTGTCCCCCACTGGATTTTGAGTCTCTCAAGGGCAGAGATCCCATCTTATTCATCATTGGATCTTCATTGGCTGGCACAATATCTGACTTGTAAGGTGGCTAATAAGTATTTTTGGAATGGATAAACAGATTCTTGGGCTACCAGTCTTGCACATGGATTATATTTTCTCTATCTGAATCACAAAATCTTAAAAGTGTTAAAACATATTTAAAAAACCATGTTTCAACTGTTAGCTGTTGCATGAAACAGTCAGTGGCTGAGTTGTTGACTGCTTCCTTAGGCAATATTTTACTAAGCATTAGGTGGCAGTAGTGTGTTGTACTTAACTTTACCTTTGTAAATTTTTTTTTTTTTTTTTTTAGCATTCATAATCTTAATGTAGTGTCAAAGTGTAAAGGACACAATGGTAATACTTTTATACCTAACTTTTTGTAACATGATCTTGTTTTCAGCTAGTAGGGGTCCTACAAAAATGAACAACAAACCCAGCCATGTCAGTCATTGTATATCTCTCTCACCTACCTAAACTGTATTCAGATTCATTATGGAATTACCACTGCACTGTCTTAACAACACTTCCTCACCAACTGTTTAACGGCTGTTTCATAATAACAGTGATTTGCAATAAGGAAAACCAAAAATTATCTCAGAGGATATGTGTTTTCTCGGCATCCTCAGAAGCTAGTTAGGCCTCTGTCTCAGAAAGAGTGTATTAAGTTCATTGAGTTTAACTACAATTATTTAAATACTTTTTTTTTTTTAACTCATGAGTTTCTGTCAATACTAAAGTCAGTTCTCTTGTTTATTGTGTTTCATTTTAGGTGAATTTCCCTCATCACTAGGTAGTTAGAATTGAGAATTGCCACCACCTTTCCAGGGTTTTGCATTTCATCACAGCATTAAATTTAGAACACTTACGTATGAAAATGTCAATGCTTTTAGTATACATTTCACTCCCACTGTAGTTTCCTAATAGCTTATAAAGTTAAATCAGTAGAATTTATATTTTATTTAAGGAAAATCTGGACATTCTAGGTCCATGGGAGCATTTCTAAAAATAAAAGAAATAGATAACTTATAGAGGAAACCATTTCAGTGTTGATTCAAATATGAGTTACATAAAATGAAAATCTGTGTGACATTCTCTTTCTCATGTCTTCTTTATTTTCTTTTCTATCTCAAGGGTAGAGTACCTGAGGGAGTTCAGTCAATGTACTAGTATCATTAATGTGGCAGAATGATCAATTAATAAAAGAAGAGCATGAAAGTGTTGACAGAACACACTACCTAATTAGTACCTGATGGCCTTGATGGCCACAGAGCAGAGCCCAGAGTTGCTACAGGAGAGGAGCACTGTAGGATTTGTAGCTGTATGTCACCACTCTTATTTAGTTTGGCCTCAGTTTCTTAAGTTTTTAATTGTACAAAAAACATGTCTTCCCTGAACCCAGAGGGCACGTGAAGTTAGCCACTGGGGGATATTGGAGGCAGAGCATTTATCTTGAATTCTTTGTGTAGCTAGCTCATGTTGACTAGGTCATCGAAAACTTGTCTGATAGGATTTTGTGTGTAGTGGTGTCTAGCTTTTTTTTTATATGAATATAATGTAACCCATTGCACAAAACTTAAATTTTTTGTGTGTCTTATGTGCAAAGAAACAGGTTGTGTCACACTTGGATACAGTCAACAAAGAAAAATAGGCATGTTACTAGCAAAAGAAATTGGTGCGAGATTATATTTTAGAGTTAGTAAATCTCCTAGTTCAAAATATAGTGGAGAGGTCAGTCTTGGCTTTGAAAGGCTTTTGCATAGATTACCATGATTGTTTACTCAGCCTCATCTTTTACCTGTTTAATCTTCATTTCTGTGAATCCCGTTCCTACGGTCGACCTCTTAATGCCTTATTTGAAAACATCAACACCTACTGTAAGAATTGCATGGCTTTGTTTTCCGTCAGTGTTTTTCAGTCTCTTGCCTCGCTTTTTCCTTAGCCTTCCTTTTCTTCTTCTTCTTCTTCTTGCTCCTCTTCTGTTCTCCTTCCCCTTCTTCTACAGTCTCCCCTTCCTCTGCCTTCTCCTGTCTTCCTACTCACCTCCTCCTCCTTGTTCCTTTTCATCTCTTTTAGCTCTTCTTAGAGCTGCTAGTGATTATATTATATTGACATTTACAATATTATAGTGACATGTCGAAGAAGTTTTAAAGATAACTATGTTCAGAAGACTAAAAGGTCTCTTTAAAAATATGGTGTTGAAATGACTCTTTTAGAGAACAGAGGTAATCATTAGCAACTCTGGTAGATCAAAGAGATTCTACTTCTTTATACTGTTCTGTGAGTGTAACTGCCACATAGTCACACTGAAGCCTTTCTCTCAGGCTCTCTCTGGGGATCATGGGACTATGTTACAATAGGTTCTCTTATAAATTCATAGGACTAGTCACAGGAATTCTTTATTAAGATTAGTTTTTATGTTATAGAGCCAAATTTAGAGTTCTAGGAGAGCATACTGTTTTTGTCTATATGTTAGTTACTCACCAACATTCACAGAGGAACTAAGGAAGGTAATTTTTATAGATACTTAAAAACCACAAGTGTGGAGCGCCTAGGTGGCTCAGTCAGTTACGTGTCCCATTCTTGATTTCAGCTCAGGTCATGAGATCCAGCCCTGCTTTGTGCTCCACGATAGGTGTGGAACCCGCTTAAGATTCTCTCTCTCCCTTTTCTCTACCACCCCCCCCCAATCTAAAAAAAATCCAACAAGTGTGCTTTTTAATTAATTACTGTATGTATATCTGTGTGTATGTGCATATGTGTACTTATATATCATTCTTATCCAAAATGGGCAGATACCCAGAAACAGAAAGTAGATTAGTGGTTGCCAGGGACTTGGAGGGAGAGGGGAGTAGAGAAGGACTCCTAACGGATATAGGGTTTCTTTGTAGAGTGATGAAAATGTTCTAAAATGAGATAGTGGTGATGGTTGTACAACTCTGAGTATTCAAAACCACTGAATTGCATACTTTTAGAAAGGTGAATTCTATGATATGTGTATTGTATTTCTATAAAGCTGTTATTTGTTAAATAAATAAATAAATAAATAAATAAATAAAGGTCAGAGTCATACCTCTAAGGTTTGATGGACTGGGAAAAAACAAAAAACACAAGTTTATATCAGGAAAACTAACAATTTTTGAAAGGAGAATGGCAGTATTAACTTTCTGTCTTAATAATTTCACTTAAAAGGACTATAATAATATGGGCCCTACTCTGGAGGATCAGTTGTGATTCTAGTCATACAGATTCTTGTTATGTGACCCTAAAAACACTGCTTTAACTTACTGTTCACTAAACATTACTTGATATTTTGTCTTTCAGTTTCTTCAAATATAAAACAGAGCTTTGTTTTTGAGTTCTGCTACCTACAAGCTATCAACAAACATTGGTGATTCAGTGTTTTAAAAATAGGTGTAGAGGGGCACCTCTCTGGCTCAGTTGGAAATGCATGCGACTCTTGATCTCAGGGTCATGAGTTCAAGCCCCACATGGGGTATAGAGATTACTAAAAAAAATGAATAAACTTAAAAAAAAAACAGATGTAGAAGGACATACTTTTAGGGAGGTAGAGATAGCAATGGACTGGGGAAAATCTATTTAGAAAAAGGGGCTGCCCTTCCTTGTCCTTTTAAAAAAAATATCAACTTTGGAATTTCTGGTTTTCCAAAGTGACAAAAGATTAGGGTTTGATATGAATAATTGTATCATCTCTTCTGATTGATGATCCAAGGACATCCTCCCCTCCCCCATTGTATATTTGGAAGGGTAATAACCATTGCCAATTATAGCAAGCAGGACCAAGGAGAAGTACGGTAGGAAGACTTTCCTGTCCCTGAAGAATATTAGATAAGGCAATTCTATACCCTTTCCTTTCTCCATCTCTTTCCTTTCCAGATAAATCCTTGTATGGAGGGCTGTTGTGGAAGTTTGTTATGTTGTAAAATAGCAGAGGGAACCTGCTCTCCCTCAGCCCTGCTTTGTTACGAGTTGGTTAAGAGACCCTTTGCCTGCATCCTTTCCTTCTGTAAACCTCAGGGGCCCAGTGGTGGGGAGTACCCTGGCCCATGGCCTCTCTCCTTCCACAATTGATTCTTGTTTTCTGTGGGGGGGGTGGCAGTACTACGACCACAGCAGAATGGGGCTGGCAGGCAGAAATTCTAGCCTTCTCTCTCTCTCAGATGTGGAAGGAAAGGGAGTTCTCAGAAATGGCCCTGGCCTCTGCAGCATCCGAGCAGGACTCAACCAGTGCGTTTCAGCCAGCAAGTTTTACAGCGCAGACCTCGTGGGATCTGGGACATACAGCAGAGGAGTTTTGTGGGGAGATTGGAGGAGAGAAGAGCTCAAGAAGCTGTTTTGTGAGAGAATTAGGTGGGGGCACCTGACTGACTCAGTTGGTGGAACACGTGACGCTTGAGCTTGGGGTCGTGAGTCCAAGCCCCACATTGGAGATAGAGTTTACTTAATAAATAAAAGTTGAAAAAGAGAGAGAGAAGGCAGTGGTTGGGAGAGGTTTAGGAAGTGATGGGCAGAGTCTCCTGTGACCATCACAGTGTTTAGATAATAAGAGCAAAGAAGTGCAGTTGTTTGGAATTAACTTTTAGTGACTGAACTGTTTTTTTCTTTGTCTTGTTTTGGAAGGAGGGAAAATTAGGGATGTGATAAACACTTTTGGGGAGAACATCCTTGGTTTTCATAAAATTCTCAAAGGTTAAGTAGCTACTAATTTTCATGAACTATTTTAATAGAGCCTATATTTAATACTTTGGTAAATCAAAAGACATTCTTCATCAATAAAAACGCTGGACAGTTGTATTCCTGCTGTCAGATATTATCATGGTCAGATTTACTAATGTCCTCTTACATAATTCCCTTAACTTGACCTTTTCAATTTTCTTTCACAGCCAGTGTCTAAAGAAATGAGTGTTTACTATCTTTAGAGGTGACGAGTGCCTCAAAATGTGGTGAGGACTGGCCTTATGAGAGCAAGAAGACTTCAGATCAAAATGACCCTGAATAAGCTTTTATTCGGTGTTCATATGTGTGTCGTGGTTTGAAGTTCCTCAGTGGTGTTCTGCATTATAGTCTGTCTGGAATGTGTATCCACCGTGATGTCCAGACCTTGGACCTGTTGGGGCTTGGCAAGACATTACTTGAATGGGATTCTGTCCTAAGAATCATTGGCAAAAAAAATGCATTGCCATCCAGCTCTCTTTTTGTAGAAATACTGATAAGATCTCCTGGTGTTATGATACTCCCTTTTTGGTAGTACCGAATTTGTATAGGATACACGAACACTTTTCTTTTGAGAAACTGAGCAGGGATAGAGAAAAGGACATTAAGGACCTTTTTTTTTTTTTTTTTTTTTTTTTTTTAAGATTCAACGTTTCCCATTTTCACACATCCCACAGTTACACATCCATTCTTTTTTTCAAGTATACTCTTGAATTCATTCCTCTTAGTAAGTATCTGTGTAGTCTGTATCTCATTCTTCAGTTTGGAAAATATTTAAGACCACTGGGCCGAAGCATATCCCCAAATCATATCTGTCAGCTGAATAGAATGACATATAGTTAATACTTGTTTACTAGGAAAGAGTGTGAGAGCAAAGATACAAAAAAGTGCAAAACTCAGATTAAACTGAAAATTTGCTTGTCCTTTTATCCAGTGCTGAATAAAATCAGGAACTTTAAGACTTTGTACTTTTGGGGAAAGTTCGATGAGGGAAAGGAAGGTTACCCTGATCATTGTAGCCTGCATTATTAGGAAATGTATTTATTATTCTCTTATTCATCATTCATTCATTCATTCATTCAGCTTTTATTGAGCATAGTGGTGATTTTAACAGAACAAGGAATTAAACAGGAGGTGAAACTAATTTTAGGGTCCAGATGATAAATTGGATTTTGGACATGTTAAACTAGGTAGTACTGATAAGATAGCTTTTAGAAAGTGTTTTGAAATTTGGTTCTGGAATTCAAGAAAATTCGAAGCTAGAAATAAAGAGCTAGCATCCTATTAATGGTATCAAACTCATCTTTTACACAGACAAAAACCAAGTGCTGTGTCCTCAGCGTCCACATTGATAGATCAAATAATATCAGTGTAACAATTTGGGAATTTTTGTTTAGTTAAATTTGTTCAGAGTCCTTTTGGTAGTTGACTTTTACTTTCTTATTTACAGTCAGTATTTTATAAATCAAAACAGCATAATCACATGTGTAGTCAAGAGGTAATGTATGATTCCCTAACTTTTTATTTAATTTTAGATTTAAGTAGCAAGCTATTAGTAAAATAAAGCACTATGTCCTTTTGAAAGGAATGTAAGAAAGGCATTAAAGGGGTGCCTAGGTGGCTCAGTCGGTTAGGTGTCTGCCTTTGGTTCAGGTCATGATCCCAGGGTCCCGGGACTGAGCCCTGCATCGGGCTCCCTGCTGAGCGGGGAGTCTGCTTCTCCCTCTCCCTCTGCTCCTCTCCCTTGCTCGAGTGTGAGCTCTCTCTCTCCCTCTCTCAAATAAATAAATAAAATCTTTAAGAAAAAAAAAAAGAAAGGCATTAAAACTGGTGGACCTCTGTTTAGGTGATCTGAAGTAATACCTTATTGTATAGTGGGCAGTTTACCATAAAACTGTCTTATATACTTTCTTTAAAGAAACACCACTTCATTTCAACTTTACACGTTGCTTAGCCATTAGAAAAAGTCATTTGGAGTTAGTGAATATAAGAATTTGCACTAAAACCTTTTAGAAGTTGCTAGAATTTTTACAGTGTATTGTAATATGCTCTTCTCACAACTTATACATTAACTTTTGTCCTTTCTAGTAGAAAAACACTTGTCTCTGTGTTAAACCTGTCAGTGGACATTATTGCAGTGTTCGGTAGCTGAAGCCTGATAAAAATTGTATCTTCCTCTAAAAATAAATCAACAGGTTAAAATACCACTGGCATATTGTTCAAATTTCATCAGCTTCTTCATCATCGACGTTGGCATTTGTGCAAACAACGAAATAAAGGGGCTGGCATTTATGATTAGTGAACAAAAGGTTTCAAATATCAAAAAATGTATGACTTAGAACACTTTATATAATTTTCATTGTGGTGGTCTAGGTTAACAATTGAGGAGTGTCATTCATTGAGCCTTTTTTTTTTTTTTATGTGGATACCTACTTGGAAGGATGCATCTGTCAAAGAGAAATGTTTATAAAACGCTAATTTTCTGACTTGCACCTAATTCTATGTTTTAAGCAGTAGAGGCTAACAGGGTGCATACTTCAGCATGCATAGTAATTGCCTGGAGAGTTTGTTGAAACACAGATTTTTGGATCCCACGTGCACCCCCGCCCCGCCCCCGGTTTGGTATGGGGCCATCGTCTAATGAGCTCTCAGATAATGCTGATGCTGCAAATCTGAAGACCACAGTTTGAGTTTCTCTGGGCTGACACATTGTGATAGTCACTCCATAATTAGTAATTTAGAAAGCACTTGGAATTATTATATGGAGAAAATCTAAAATCAAAATAAAATGTTCCATATTGGACAAGCCTTTGGCATAGAATCTCAGCTAGTGAGAATTAAGAGTCCATAATGAAAGCATTATTTATCAATTGCGTAATTAGGATATAGATAACATATTAATCCTAATATAATATTACATAATTTTCTGTATATCTTGTAGGTGCCTGAGTGATCTTATATTTTCAGATCAAGTTTCTTATCTTTTGTGTTCATTTTTCTCATCCTCAATTAATGACATGGGGACTTAAAGAACATAGGTCTATGTAATTGATAAATTTCCCCCAAAAGTAAGGAAGTTAAACAGATCATAGAGTTGTGAATATCAAATCATTGGAGAATAGTAAAATAGCTGTTTGCTAAAACTTTGGAGATGGACACTTCTGTACTGTTGTAATAAAGAATCACAGACAGACATTCACTCTCAGTATTTTTAGTATTGTGATATATTTATGATATTTTAATTTTGAATGTACTTTAGTCCTCTGCTCAGCAATACTTAACTTTTTAAAGTTTTTGGATGTTGGCATATGTACTTGAAAGTAATAAAACTATATTTTTATAATGTCTATAATTTAAACTTTTCACTAATTTGTATTAGTCTTTGCATTTCCCATGTTTTAATTGTATTTTTCTCTATTACTATTGGAAGGAATTTCTCATTTTTTTTCTTTATGGCTTGGAAAGATTTTCTAAATCTCTTTTGATAATTTTAGACATGTCTAAAGATGTTTTTCTGTTGAGATGTGGTCAACATACAGTGAAAAATGCACAGCTCTTAAGTATTCAGTTTGGTGAGATTTGATACCATAGAACCACCGTCCCAAACAAAATATAGAAGGTTTCTGTTCCTCCAGAAAATTTCCCGTGCCCCTTTGCAGTTAATTTCCACCCCCTATTCTCACCTGAAAACCAACTTTTAATTTCTGTCACTATAGATTAGTTTTGCCTGAATTTGAATTTCATATCAATGTAATCAAATAGTATGTATCCTTTTGTTCTTGTCCAGTGTAATGTTTTAGATATTCATCTGTGTTATTGAGTATATCATAGTTTTTTCTTTTTTATTGTTGAATAGTATTCCTTACGTATGGACATACTACTGTTTATCCATTCTCCTGTTGATAGACTCTATGGTTCCAGTTTTGGCTATTGTGAATAAGGCTGTGAGTATATTGTTTTATAAGTCTTTTAGTGAGCATACGTTTATGTTTCATTTCTCTTAAATAAATATCCAAAAGTAAATATGCAAAATTATTTGACCACAGAATAGGTATATGTGTGTCTTAATCAGAAATTTTCAGTTTTCTCCCAGTACCACATGAGAGTTCCAGTTATTCCATATCTTCACCAACATTTAGTGTTATACCTTTTTTATCTTAGCCATTCTATTAGGTGTTTAGTAATATTTCATAATTTTAGTGTACATTTTCCTGTTAACTATTGAAAAAGTTCAAGTTCATATGTGCATAGTCTGTTCATCTATATTCTTTGAAAAGTGTCTGTTTTTCCCCCTGGTTTTTAATTAGTATGTCTTTTTATCATTGATTTGTAGGATTTTGTTATTGTTGCATTTTCTTTTTCTTTTTTTAAGATTTTATTTATTTGAGAGAGACAAAGCATGAGCAGGGGGAGGAGAAAAGGGAGAAGCAGACTCCCCACTGAGCAGGGAGCCTGCTGCAGGGGCTCCATCCCAGGACCCTCCATCCCCAGGTTCATTTCCTGAGCGAAGGCAGACGCTTAACCGACTGAGCCACCCAGGTGCCCCAGTTGTTGTGTATTGTAGATGCAAGTCCTTTGTTAAATATATATTTAGTCAGTTTTTTTTTTAAAACCAGTCTGTGGCTTGTCTGTTTTCTTTTTTTTTTTTTTTTTTTAAGATTTTATTTATTTGACAGAGAGAGAGACAGCCAGTGAGAGAGGGAACACAAGCAGGGGGAGTGGGAGAGGAAGAAGCAGGCTCCCAGCAGAGGAGCCTGATGTGGGGCTTGATCTCAGGATGCCGGGATCACACCCTGAGCCAAAGGCAGACGCCCAACGACTGAGCCACCCAGGCGCCCCTGTCTGTTTTCTTAATGGTGTCTTTGCTGAGCAGAAAGTTTTAAAATTTTGATGTTCAGTTTATCCATTTTGTGTTATTATTGTTTGTGCTTTTTGTTTTCTGTCAAATCAGTCTTTGCCTACCCCAAGGGCCAAAGATATTCTCTTGTATTTCCTTCTAGAAGCTTTATGGTTCTGTGTTTTACATTTATGTCTATGACTCATTCATCTTGTGTTAATTCTTGTATATGAAATGAGATAGGGTTTGAGGTTAATTTTTCCACATGGCATCCAGTTGTTTCAGTTCAATTTATTGAATTGCATTGACCTTTGCTGAAAATCAATTCATATATATAGTCTATTACTTCTAGACTCTTTATTCTCATCTACTGATGTTATTTAGATATATTTATACCAGTACTACAGTAGCTTTATAAGTCTTAAAATCAATATAGCGTTATAAGTCTTAAAATCAGGTAATCTAAGTTATTCAGCTTTGTTCTATTTCAAGATTCTTTTGCCTGTTCTAGATCCTTTGTATTTCCATATAAACCATAGACATATTTACACAGTGTGTGATTTCTTGTAGCTGCCAAAATAAATTACTGCAGACGTGGTGGCTTAAAACAACAGAAATGTATTCTTTCACAATTCTGGAGTCTAGAAATCCAAAATCAGTGTAACTGGACCAAAGTCAAGGCTCTAGGGGTAAGAGTCCATTCCTTGTCTCTTCTAGCTGCTGGTGGCTGCCAGCATTCCCTGGCTTATGGACTCATCACTCCCAATCTTTGATACCATTATTTCAGATCCCTCTCTGTCTCTCTGAATGGTCTTTATACCATCTTCTCCTCTGTGGGTCAAAGCTCCCTCTGCCTCTTTCTTGGGGGCGCCTGGGTGGCTCAGTCAGTTAAGCGTCTGCCTTCAGCTCAGGTCATGATCCCAGGGCCTGGAATCGAGCCCCGTGTTGGGCTCCCTGCTTGGCCAGGAGTCTGCTTCTCCCTCTCCCTCTGCCCCTCTCTCCACTCAGCTCTCTGTCTCTCTCTTCCTCTCTCAGATAACCAACACAAATCTTAAAAAAAAAAAGAATACTTTGATTGAATTTAATGCCCATCTTGGTAATTCAGAGTACTCTCCATTTAAAGATCTTTAAGTGACATCTTTGAAGATCCTTTTTCCTAATAAGGTAACACTTTACAGGTACTAGAGATTAGGACCTGATATCTTTAGGGGCCATTATCAGCCTACCACAGAATGTGTTATTCTCTTTTAGACTTTCATTTTGTTCTGGAACTTCCTGTCAAAACAGATTGGAGTGAGGCTTTTAGCACCCTAAATGACATATTTATTTTCTTGCTAACAATTGCCATTTCTTAATTGGACTCTGTATTATAGAATAAAATTTATTGCATTCTAATAATAGCACAACAGATTAGACCTAAAAGCCTCAGATGGTGAGTTGCTTATTTAAAACAGCAGTCAGGAAAATACCAACTTAGTAAGAAATTGAATTATGCTTGGACTGTCATAGAACTGATCAGTGACTCAATAAAATTTAGTGATAGCTTTTAGTTTTGGCCACAAACTAATTCTTGATTTTGTAGGGTTTTCTTGGTAAGGCTTGTTACACAAACCTTCTTCACATAGTGTTAGAAGAATGGGTCAGCTAGAGAACTTTAATGTAACAAATTCTGTTTTGGTTTGGGGATGTTACTTAAATAGCCCAAATGTAGGGACTGCCTAGACTTCAGTATGGGAATGACTCTTATGAGCATCGTTCGATAAATCATGACCATAAAAGATGAAATAGTACAGCCTTAGTTTCCCTTTCTTTTCTTCAGTCATTATATTAATTAGCTTAAATATCAAAATGTTGATAACTGTTAAACTTGGCATAGGAAGAGAAATAGTTTGCCAAAGGGAAAATGGAAGCCTAATTCTCTTTGTTTGCCCTATAATCTTTCTCTCAGCATGCACGATGTTCTTCTGTGCAACAAGATAACACAATAGCTTTTGCTCTGTTAGCAAGAAACATCAGCAGTGTGAAAAAGTGCAGCATGAAAACAAATTCACTGTCAAAACCAGTAGTCTACATTATGATTAAAAATTTACATACTTTCTGAATTCTGGATTGAGGATTGAAGTCACCTTACTTCGTGTTACTTGCCACAATTCACTGAGTGACTTTGGCCTTAGCAACTTGGATAATACATGACGTTGCACTTGTAAATTTTTTGTGTTCTTTCAATGTCTGTAAAATAGTCAGTGAAAGAATTTAAGTGATTATGCCATTACTAATTGATGATGAGTATGTGAGCAAACCATAGTAATATCATGAAATGTAGAAATGGTGGGGGTTTTTTTTTCCTGTTTTATTATAAAAACTTTGAAGAAAAAGGACAAGAACTAAAGGAAGAAAACTCGTCTACTAGTTCAAAGGAAATTCCTAAGGTAACTTAAAATTAAGGTGTGTTCTGTAACATATCTGATAAAGCATTCAGAGTAATTACTGGTGACAAATTCCAGTTGAATACCATCAAGTGGTTCCTTGTTTACTTGAGTGAAAAAAATGACACATTTGAATATCTGCTACTATGATCCCTACTTTATTTAAGTGAAATGTCTCTACATTTAGATAACCTTTTCTCGCTTATTTGTTGAAAGACTGCTGAAATGCACATGACCTCGATTCTTTCAGAACCGATAAATACAAAGAGAAGAGACAACCACGAAGAATATAGGGGAAAAGGAGATAATATAAGTGAAGTATCTAGTAAGCCACATTTACATTAGCATTTGAGAATCAATGAATCGGTCTAAAACAAATTACCGCATATTGAAAACATTTTAAAAAATTTCTTGATTTGGAAAACACAAGTGAGAAAGATTTACTAATGAATTAACTTATATCCAAATGTTTTGTTGAGTTCTTTAAAGTTGTTTCTTACCGGGATGCCTGGGTGGCTCAGTTTGTTGAGCGACTGACTCTTGGTTTTGGTTCAGGTCATGATCTCAGGGTCATGAGATTAAGCCCCATGTGGGGCTCTGTGCTAGGCAGGGAGTCCGCTTGAGGTTCTCTCTTTCTCCCTCTGCCTCTGGCCCTTCCCCTTCTCTTGTGTGTGTGCGCACACACACATGTTCTTTCTCTCTCTCTGAAATAAATCCTTAAACCAAAAAAAGTTTTTTCTTACCAATCTGCCCTAAAATAACTATTTTTCAGAAAAAGTTTATGCTTGGGGATTTGTAACTTTAAAGTCTTAGGGCTGCAGGGGCGCCTGGGTGGCTCAGTCGTTCAGTGTCTGCCTTCGGCTCGGCATGATCCCGGAGTCCTGGGATCGAGTCCCACATCAGGCTTCTCCTCTGGGAGCCTGCTTCTTCCTCTCCCGCTCCCCCTGCTTGTGTTCCCTCTCTCGCTGGCTGTCTCTCTCTCTGTCAAATAAATAAATAAAATCTTTAAAAAAATAAAATAAAATCTTAGGGTTGAGCTGGAAGATGAAAGGTATTTATTTTCAAGTATGATTGTATAATCTAATTTCGTAAGAAAAAGCTAGTAGTTCATTTGTGATGGTTTTTGCAGCCAAGCACCTTATGTAATGAAAGCTTCATACTCTGCATAGTTTGTGCCCTTTCTTTGTCATGTCCTGCTCGTCTTCACATACCTATTTCTGTTTGTGTTAGTCATCCTCTCTCAGTAAATTGTCCATGAGACCAGTGATTCCATCAGCAAATTATCCAGAAAATGCTGTCTTCACAAGTTGTGACAGATCATGTCACTGGTGGATTTATAGCTACTCCAGTGGTCTAATTAACCTGGCAGTTGTCTCCTGTGCCCGACACTGTTGTCCTGTTGCCTTGGCATCTTAGTTTTCATCTTCTCATCACCTTCTTTCTTAACTAAAACTTAGATTTACAAGTTTTGGGGGGGTTTTGTTTTGTTTTTGTTTTTAACCGACCCCCATCAACCCTCTCTATTCACCACCCCCTTTATTTTTGATTGGCAGTATCATCCAGATAAACAAAGTGCAGATGTGCCAGCAGGAACAGTGGAGGAATGTATACAGAAGTTCATCGAAATTGATCAGGCATGGAAAATTCTAGGGAATGAAGAGACAAAAAGAGAGTATGACCTGCAGCGGCACGGTGGGTACTTGGGGTGAGGAGCCACAGCACACTGGCAACTCTTTGAAGTACAGTCTGCAGCCTTTCCTGGGGAGCATTTTCCGGCATTCGTACCAAGTTATTATTGCCTTCTTTACTCCCCTCCATCACTGTTTTTAATTATGTCCTATTCTTTAGTAGTGATTATTGTGTATCCATTGAGAAGCTAACAGAACTACTAGGATGTGGCTTCTTAGGAAGCCATGAAAGCTACTTTTTCTAACTAATGAAAAATGTTTAACTACACATTTCTAATTAATATGTTTAATATTTTCTTTTTATTAAATGTAATTATGTACTGATGAAAATTTTTTTTTTTTTTAAGATTTTATTTATTTATTTGACAGAGACAGCCAGCGAGAGAGGGAACACAGGCAGGGGGAGTGGGAAAGGAAGAAGCAGGCTCATAGCAGAGGAGCCTGATGTGGGGCTCGATCCCAGAACGCCAGGATCACGCCCTGAGCCAAAGGCAGACACTTAACAACTGCGCCACCCAGGCGCCCCCTGATTAAAATTTTAATTGGAGCACTTTAACAATGTGTACTATATAAATGACAGTCGAAAGGAGGGTGCTATAGGGGATAACATCAGAAAGCACTCCGCTGTCTTTCAGCTTGTTTTAGGCTAGGTTTTGTCTCCTGAATAAACTATTCTTTATAAGATTACTATAAATGCAGTCTTATAAAGGAGTGCACCTTTCCTAAGCAGTTTTAAAAGTCATTTCTTTTATGCGTTTCAGAAAATAGCTTCTTAAAACAGTGACAAGCTCTTGTGAGAAAGAAAGGGGAAAATGTAGGTCAGGTTTGTCACACATAGACTGCAGTTACACGAAGTGATAGGCTGTCTTTCAGCACTGGCCTTGGGATAGGAGTCCCTCAGTCTTCTATTTGAACCTTCAATATGCACCCTGCATGCTAATGGGGGGGGGAGTCAATAATCAGTTACAGCCTGTGGGGGAAACACTCAATTGCACTCTGCAGTAGCGCACCAGGTTCAACACTGACTCGAATGTGTTGGTAGAAGCTCACTGTCTGTAGTTGATTATTGCATCCCCTCCCACGCCCTACCCTGGGACATCATCAAACCTAACAGAATGATTTTAAGGCTCCTACTACTAAGGTTATGAAAATTTGACTTGAGAAACTAGGCTTACTTCTAAAATACGGCATTATAGGCTAAAGTCAATGGTGTATATGGAATACCTGTATTTATTTTCAGAGGGAATTGCACTGATAAGTATTACTTACAGGCAGCGTGTGATATCTTTGTGTATAAAGACGTCATGAGCTGTTCGTTTATATACTGGAGAATTTAATAGTGACTTTCATCATACTAATCAGCTCTAAAGCCCTTCTCCTTTTTTAAGACTGATGAGCTTTTTAAAAATATTCAGAAACTGATTAGTGTACCTTTGCAATTAATTTGGATTAATTTTCAAATATGGCTTGAATATTGGGTCTTACCTATTTGGTGCATATATAAGTATCTTGCAAATGTTGTATTTCTTTTGTAAATATGTTTGACTTCTGACGAAAGAATGTACAAGTGGTTCCATTTGTGGATGACTTCTATTCACAGATCTGTCTTTTTAACCTCGGTTCACGCGATAGGATTTCTGTGAGGTCACCTATGTGTTTTTGCCCATCTTTACCGGTCGTTACTTTGTGTGTGCCGGTTTGCTTAAGATAAGGATGATCCACAAAACTGTACTTCGAGGGGTGTAAGGTACGTACTTGCCCTGTTGCTGTGCATTTTTGCCATTCCACAGCCTCTGTACTGTTACGAGCCTGTCAGTAAAACTGACTAGAAGCCCACTACCTAAAGAGAAAAGTGGTAGGGAGAGATCCGGAATAAAAAACTAATCTCTCTTGCTGGTGAATAGGGTGTCGCTAGACGAGAAATGGAGAGAAATAGGAAACAGGGTTAAAAGTTGAGCAATAGAATTGCATGAAGGAAAGTTTAAAAAATGGTGTAAGAACAAATAATTAATAGGTTCAAGCCTTTATTGTTGCCTTTGGAAAGTCCTTGGAAATGTGGATTTCTTTTGAGCTTTGAGTCTTTGGTTTTGAGGTTTTTATGGAGGTAACTGCAGCCTGCAGGATCACAGGAGACTCTTGTAGGTCATTGACGAGGCCACAACATTTAGACAAACTGAATACAGTTGAGAGTTGGGCCTGATTCATGATATGGATAAATAGGCAGATCTGCTTGGAATTTTTATAATGTTCGGTTTGCTTTGCAAGTTTTTCAAGCAGATTCTAGGAGGACAGTAGAAATACAGCTTTTCATGACCTTTTAATATGTCAGACCTAAGTATGAAGTATTTCCTTCTTTACCCAGCAGCTCCAAATGGTGAGAATGCTTTACTTCAGTTTTAAATTGACATTGGATTGCTGTTTAGGAAAGAAGTAGAAGTCTCTTATCCAAATATAACTTGCTGCTTTTAAGCCTTTCATACTAGAGCTATTTTTAAAAATCTCATAATAAACCTATTTTCATATTGTCATTTCTTTTGAATGCTGACAATTTCTCCTTCTTGACCCATCTTCCGTAATTGGCTCCTCAAAAGAAGGAAATGAACTTGAACTTCTAACAGTGAGGATTTAGATTTGATAGAAGGAAAACCTTTGAGAGTGATAATTTGTTAAAGACCAGGATAGGTTACCAAGAGAGAGAGAATTTGTTATAACCAGGTCAAAGCACTCTTTTTTTCTGGGTCACCCCCTGGGGACATGGAAATAGCTTTGTTATACAGAACTCTTTTTGCATGTGGTGATAGTTCATTGTAGAACTTTCTTTTCATAGGATGTGCTTGAAATATGTTTGTTTCCTGCCTTCCATTAACTTGGAGTATAAAATAAATTTGAGCTCCGTTATACTTGGAAGGAGGCAAGAGACGTTTTGTTTTTATGTTGAATGCTTTCTCATATTTCACAGCTTAGAGTTGGTGCTCTGTTGTAAGGAAACCCTCATCAGTATTGCCCACAACCATTTACTTCCCTAAAAGATCATTTAAAGGGGCCCTTGACATCCATATTTCTTTGCTTCACAAAAGATATTATCAAATGAGTTCTAATAAAGAAAAAGTCTAGGGTAAATAACCCCAGTAAAGTACATATATTTTTTCTTCCCCATTTCCACATATCTATTCTTAGTTGATATTTTTAGGGCAATGTCGGCCAAGCTGAAGAAAAGCAAATCTAAAAAAGGATGAGTAATATTCAGTTCCCAGATATTATACATTTTGAAAGCAGTGTTAACTAGTGAATTTAATCAATTAGTTCCAGTTGGCATATTTACCTTCTTGTTTCTAAGGATGCTTCCAAAGGCTTACTTCCCATGTTCCCTTGAAAGGCGTGTAGTTATTCAAGATTAGGCTTTGCATTTCAGACAACCAGATGAGCACTTTGGAAAATTTTCTCTGGATTTATAAAATGTTTATATGAATATCTGTTGAATAGATTTTGGTGCCCTTATAAATGTGTGGGGAGTTTTCTCATATATTAAGCACATTAAAAAAACACATCAGAAGCATATCATGGGAAAATAATAGGGATCATGATTCAGTTGCTTTGTAATATGACAGTCACACAGGTAGATGTCCAGTGTCTCAGTGGCTCTATAGAGCGATGTAGCTGTTGAGTTAGGGTTACTTCTCTGTGACCTGAAGTAAAACAAACCTTCAAGTGAAGTCAGTCAGATTAAATAATGTTTTTAAAAAATTAGTGGATTGTGTTTGGAATCCTTGGTGGTATATTATTTTATATTAAGATGTATCTTAGTTTTCTATTAGTTATTTTGGTAATGTGGAGTCTTCACCTTACACAATCAGACAAGTACTTGGATACCCAAAATAGCCTGGCTCAGGAGATTGGGCCAGACATTGTAAAGTCAGTGTGTCTTTACTCAAAGCTAATCAGTTACTCTCCCTTAGCTAGATACAAAAGGTCATTTCTGGTGTTGTATTGTACAATTTACTTTGTCCCTTTTATTAGGATAAATATTTGAGAATGGGAGGTAAGCAAATAAATTGTGGGCCAAATACGAACGTATCTTTAAAAGCCCACCAACATTAATGTGTCAACGTGTAATTTCTTAAGCCCAAAATAAAAATCCTTCCTGAAAAGCAAGTTAATGCTAAAGACTGATTAACTCCATAAGAAGGGAAATAATACTTTTAAATGTAGATAATATGAATCTCAGTTAACTTAATAATGACATAAGGCCAGTAGATATTTGTGTAGATTATGTGCTAAAACTGACGCTTACAAAATACTTGTATTAGTCAGATTAGAGTTTCCATCTATGGTCATATCAGTATTTCCATTTGATTTTAGGAATTTGAAAATTGGCTGTAAAAATGTGCTTCAGGTAAAACTTGAAGATAAGCATCAGGGGGCATGTTTTTTTTGGTGACTGTTTCTGGGGAAAGTACGTATGTGAAATGATGCAGAAAATCCATCTAGACAGTTAGGGACTGGCATTTTCTTCAGAGTGAGAAGAGAGTATAGAGAAAACTTTCTGTGAGGGTCCTCCTGCTCCATCTTATTTGTCACAAGAAGGTAACTACTCATGTTATCTTTTACTCAAATGCAAATTTCATTGCAAACTGTTTTTGCAATGAAAATGTATTTTAAGATCTTTTCTCAGTGGTTTTGAATAAAAACTCGGCTAGTTTCAAAGAATGTTATAGAAACCTGTGGGCAAGATTACAGTCATAATTCTGGCATACTTGGACACAATTGGGAGTTCTGATTTAATAGTAGAGAAAATGGAAGATTTAAGCAAGTTTGTGTCTCCCCCTTTAACGTCTCTCCCAATTTCTACTTGGGTACTTGACCAATTGAAATCAATGAGTCTTAACCCGAAACGGTGTTACCTTTCTCATTGCTTGTTTTTTCCCCCTCAGACTTGAAACCTTCGTTTCATATTACATTCTGATTACTTCTACTTTGCTTAGTGTAAAACCAATGAATTAGAAATGAGTGTTAACATTTAATTTTTTTTTTCCTGCGTGATCTTTTTATTCTCACAGCTATCACGGTAGGCCGTATCCAGGGTATAACACGTACCCGTAGCTGCTAATTGGCCTTCTCCTATAGTCCGTTTACATTTTGATTGGTCTAGCTTTCTTTATTCTCAGTCCTCTGTTTAGGAACTTTTATAACCACCCACTCCCCAACACAACATTTACCCATTCATGTAGAATTTAAGTGGGACAGAAGCTTTGAAGTTTGTTCCTAATTACTTTTTCCAGCCTTATCACCAGTCACAAACCTGATGTGAATCTTCTCCCCTGGTCCATCTAGGGGCCCCCAAACACATATGCCTATGCTGTTTGTCACTACTCAGAACACCCTCCCATTCTGATTCCAAACAGTTTATTTTTGTTCAAGTTTGAACTCAAATCCTCCTATCACCCCCAACTGTCAAAGAAAGCTTCCCCGACACTCTAATCTACCATCCTTTCTAATCTCTGAGTCTAATCTACAAATTAATTATTTTGATTTTTTCTCTGTGGTTCCTGTGTTTCAGTTTTGTTTGATACTTCAGATGGATTATGGCTTTGATAATAACAGGTCGATTTTAACGGGACTGACGATAGCAAAGTACATCAAACTTGACACTGTCACAAATCCAGACAAGGTCGAGAGTTGCTGCCTCCCTACACTGTGGTACTTGAGGCTTTCCCCTCTTGTAATGGATTGGTGTTCAGTCATTTTCTTACGGTCTGTGTGAACAGGTCAACACAAATATTATGAGATAGGAACAGTTAAAATAGCTGCTGTTTATTGAGCACTCTGTCTGTGGTAATTGTCTTTGAATCATTGTTTAATAGCCTCTGAAGGAAGATATTAATATCAGCTTTCCAGAGAAAGAATCTGAGATTCAGAGGGGTTAAGTAATTTGACTAAGGTCACATGGCTAGTCATCGCTAGAAGGGGAATTCAAGCCATTCTCTGACTTTTAGTCATATTGTGCTGTGCTGTCAAGTTTTGAATAGGTGTGTACAACTGACTCTTTTTAGTTCCAGATGGGCAGGAGTGAGTTACATTCGAGGGTCAGAACATGAGGCCAGGCCTACCTCTGCTGCTGTTCTGCCTGTTGTGGAGTGAAACATGAAATTCAGTTTCCGGGTTCCATTTGGTATCTTTTATGAAAGCACCGCGTGTATGCTCAGTTTATAAAAGCTGCACAGTTCTTCCAAGTCCATAATTAAACTCCAAGTTTGTAATTTTTCTTTGATATGGAAAGCCTTGCAATCATGACTCTTTAATTTCACCTGGGAAAGGATTATAGAGCTTTCTGATTTAATGAGCAGGTTTCATGTTAAATGTTGCCTGATTCTGAATCTCTTACCAAGGTAGAGACTGTTCCAAGAACAGAGAGTGTGAAGGACAAGGAAACTGATTTCCTTCAAGTTAGTTCCTATATGAAAAATTTAATTATGTATAGTGAAATGATTTTTAAGAATGAGGTGATTGTGTAAAATTAAATTACTTGGTTTTAAAACAGCAAGGTACTAAGTTAGACCTAAACAGAAACACTGCTGTTTGCTTTTTACACACAGATGACTTCTGTAAGGGTGAAACAAACTTTATTTTAAAAGGCATAAAAATAAATACAATAGACTACTTGCTAAATGAGAGCACCCTGGGGATTTGATCGCTCGACATTGCTACACATGAATAGTAGGGACTGAACTGCACATGGACTGGATCTTTTGGCCAATATTGGGTTGAATGAGACTTTTGATATCTCAGCCATAATGAATAAAGTTAAATTCCTCTCCACCGTAGCTTTTTGTTGTTGTTATTTATTTTTACTTATTTATTTGAATTGTAGCTAAAGTTAGAAAAGGTTTCCTGGGATTAGGAAGTATAATTATTTAGGCAGCAAAAAGTTGTTTTAGAAATTTTACTATCATTAGGAAGAAGCTTTAAAAGGCTGGAATTCCATTGTCTTGTAAGAAGTAAGAAATATTTATTGATTCCCAAATGGAGCTGAAAAAAACCTTTCCTCTTTTAGAAAGTTGTGAATGACCCAGCGAGAGCTCTAGTAAGCTTTACTGAACCAAGCTGCTAATAGTTATTTAATGTTATTCTTCAGTGTGAAAGAATCTCCCTAGATTTTCCTTTTAATCTCTTTGAATTGCAGGCTCATAAACCTCTCTGATGAGTCCTGCCAGTGTTTTCTTAGATCCCACCGTTGAGACAAAGGAGCCACAGAATTCTTTCACCTCTTGTTGTCAGACAAATCCAATAGAACGCAAGGTCAGAAGGGCCTGTGCTTCTGGAGGCTGGAAGATTCTTTTCCAAATGATCACGTAAATTATTTGATTTTATCATTATATTTCACAGGAACCTCTTTTTATAATGCATTTCTTTCTGTAAGTAAATTTGGATCTTTTTCTTGTCTCCATATTTGGCTAAGCTTTGGGTACAGCACACGGTTTGAACGGACCTACATACCTCAGGAAAAGCTGAGCCCATTGACTTCAAAAGAATTAGGAACAGTGTAGTGTAATTGGACTTAAGATAGAGCACCCAAATGCCACGCATTGCGTTTTCTTTCCCAGTGGCTGGGTTTGTTTGTTTTTAGGTTATTACCATTCTGGAGCTAAGATTCCAGATTTAAATCTGTACCTATTCCTTTAATTAAATTGCTGTCTAAGTCAGTTTATGTTTTCTCAACATTTTTGGTAGTGTCATGTTAACAGGAAAACTGAGATAGAATTTTACATTTTCAGATACCTATTGAAATATTTCATTGTAATGAGCAAAAATATTTATAATATGTAATACTCAAAAGAAAAGGAACTTACCTATTTTGCAGATGCCATGCCTGATTAGTAGACAATTATCAAGGCTAATTACAGGGTTCCTGTGAGTTACTTTACAGGCTAGGGAGGAATTAAGTTTTCTAATTATAACTACAATGGTGGACAAGCAGAGATCATTGTTTAAAAAGAAAAAAAAAAAACATTGATTTGTTTGTGTTCCTTCCTTGTAATCGTAGTTAGGGGGGAAGTTGCTGTTGCCCCATTCCCTGGACACCTGCCCCTCAACAAAGGATCGTGGTCACCTCCCCACCCCCTACATTTAGATTCACCTTTTACTTGTATGTGCCCCCTCTGCTCATTATACAGTTCTCCAGGGATCCAATTTTCCCTGAGTTAATCACCCTCAGCCTTTTTCAGAAGTTGTTAGATTACCGTCTTTTCAAGGAATACACACTTTCTTAGGCTTTTAACTTCTTTTGCCTAACTTTTGTTTCCTTATTTCTATTTAAAAGTATAGCTCTTGGAGTCTCAGCACACTGCCTTTAAAACTTTTTGTTGAAATACATGCACAGAAGTGCACCAATCCTAAGTGTCCAGCTTGAGTGACTTTCACAATAAACACATCCATCTAACCAGGACCCAGAAGGTCCCCCGTGACTCCTTGTAGTCCCCACGTTCCCCCATGCCCAACACTACAGCGTCACGCAACGACTCAGGGCACTTTCGCCTGTTATAGTTTATATAACAGGAAATCATATAGTATGGTCTCTCTTTTGTCAGATAGGACTTTTAAAACCAGAAACTCCACAGAAACTTGGACTGCGTCCACATAGTATTGAATAATCAGATCAAACCGATAGATGTTTAGATAGCCACAGAACATGAGCATATTTTTTAATATACTTCTTTTAACTCTGATCTTGGGCAGAGTACTAACCAGTTTTGCATTCTGTTTTCCCTCTTATTATGAGATATCACCTAAGTTGACCTGTCAACTAAGAAATAGGTCGCTACTCTAAAGTTACTGTATATAAAGAAAAAACTAATAAAAATGTAAAGGCCCCCTTTTTTGAGGAAGTAGAATAATAGAGAGGTGGTCCATGTGAAACAGCAACAAGGTGAGCATAACAGTGGCTCCCTCGTGGAGAAGCACAGCAAGATGCTGACGTCCTTGGCAGTTATCTTTGCCAGTTATTTCTCATTTATTATTTTCAAATAAAAATAGCATAATGGGCATATAAGACTGGGTTGTCTTTTTGTGTAATTGCTGTATTGCAGGTGTCCAAGACAGGTTAGATTAAGGCGTATTCATCTTGTCATTACCTCTGCCTTGTCTGATTTGCTTTAACTGATTTCAGAATTCCTGAAGATATCTATCAGATACCCTGGAATATAGCCAGCTTGATCGTAAATTATTTACATCTGTTTTTCCTCTAACTACAGTCTGTTGAGTGCCAATTACCCCCATTCCTAAATCTAAAAGTGTTTCATTTCCCCATTCAAGCAAATTTACCTTAGTCATTCTAAGAAATTGAAACATATGATTAAGATTTTTTTCTCTCCATGGGACTTTTAGGGAGAATTTTTTAAAAACTAAAATACTGAATAACCTATAACTAAGTGTGCTTTATGTAGGATGTGGAAATTGTTTTGTTCCGAGATTACTTCACCTAGTGATACAGTCCTCATAAGCTATTCAGTGGGCACACAGAGATGGAGCGACTACCCCCGACCACTGGGCAGAGTCTTTAATCTTTGATTTTAGGGTCAGTTTAATAGACTGTTGGTACCCAGTAAATATGAAGTGATATAATATTTGACATACTTAATAGAAAACCCCAGTGAGTTCAAAATATTGTATAATTTTTTCATCTATTTTAAAATTGTGTAACTCACCAATAAATTTTGAACAGGCAGTTATTAAATATAATTAAATTGTAGGCATTCACACAACGGAACAAAGGAAAGCATTCTCAGCAAGTGAACAAGAGACTAGTGAGACAGCTAAAGAAAATTTCATCGGGGTGAGGGGTGGATTTTAGTAGTTTCTTTTAAGCATCGACTTCTAGAAGAACAATACAAGCATACATGAAGTATAACATGCCTTTAAAAACAAAGACAAGTGCTTATCTGTAGTTGCTTTCTTTGTCCCAAAGTATACTTGTTTTAAGCAAGAGTACATGCTTCTACTACCTAAACTATATACTTACTAAATTTAGGTAGAATTCCAGGCTTCTTTGAACCTTCCACCCATAGAGAAAACTTTGGCCTAGGAAATAGCAATATAATATCAAAATAATACAGTTGTATTAATAGTATGGTTATTGAGACCTTTTAAAGTAAGTCTTTAAGTTACCTCTTCCTCTCTTGCAAGCAATTAAAAATCAGATGACTGATAGCCCCTTACATTTGGTTAGAGCTTTATTCTTAAAGCATTTTTAGACTGATCTCATTTGATTAGAACACCTCGCTGGTATTAGTCTGCTCTGACTGCCATAAGCAAATTCCTTAGACTGGGTGGCTTAAACAACAGAAACTTATTTCTCATAGTTCTGGAGGCTGAAATTCCAAGATCAAGGTGCCAGTCAATGTGGTTCCTGGTGAGGGATCTCCTACTGGCTGTAAATGGCCTCTTTCTTGCTGTGTCTTTATTTGATACTTTCCTCAGTGCCTGTGCATAGAGAGACCCTCTCTCTTCCTCTCCTTATGAGGCCACCAATTCTATCAGATTAAGACCCCACTTTTTTGGTATTCTTTTACTTTATTACCTCCTAAAAGGCTTATCTCTAAATACTTCAACGTATGAATTTTGAGGGGACACAATTCAGTCCATTAACAACCCTTCTGAAGTAGAGAAGAGAGAGCTCAGTATATCTAAGGTATATTTCTAAGGTTAGAAAGTTAGTAAAATATTACAAGTAGGGTTCAAATACAGTTATTTTTACCCAACTCCATGCTGTCTTCCTCAGTTATAGGTATAGTTTGTCTGACAAAAAAAAAAAAATTCCCTATCTCTCACAAAAATAGGGGTTACTATGTAATCACAAGGAATCACCAAAATCAACTCCATGGTTTTTGCATGTTGCATATTTGTGGAAAATGGGATAGATTTTGACTTTTGTAGTTCATAAGAAGTGGACTACAAGTCAGATAGCCTTAAAACTGCTGTCAAAATGGTAAACTCAGTTTTTAAGTGGTAAGTAAATTACAACTGTATTCACCGGGCTACAGTTGCCTTTTCAGCGCTCTTCATGGGTATGACTAAAGTGTCAAGTGTCGTATTTTATATTTTACAGAAGATGATCTAAGAAATACGGGACCAGTAGATGCTCAAGTGTATCTTGAAGAAATGTATTGGAACGAAGGTCAGTATTTTTTCTCTTGACTGTAGTAAAGAAAAATATTAGGGATTTTCTCTAAGAAGAAAAACTCTAATAGGATATTTGGAAATCTTAAAAAATAGTAATAGCTTGGCTTTCTATATATATGTATGTGGGTGGTTTTAGGAATATTTTTCATTCTAAACTTCAATTATTGATGTCCCCCTATATGACTCATTTCCAGTTATTTTTCTAGTCTAATTAGATGTTAGATATAGAAGGTTTCATAAGGTTTTCTTTGTTAAATTACTTGGGTTTTGGTTTACTTTCCATCTGTGTAATAGGGAAAATAAAGAATATAATTTTTTTCCATCCTTCCTGTGTTGGCATATGAAATGAATTCCTATTAGAATTTTTATTTATTTTTTTTACATGGAATCATAAACTGTCAGGGCAGGGCTTTTAATATTGTACTCTTTTGCTTGGAGCTTGGTTTTTACCCTCCCCTTTTGAATTCATGTTAGGTGGAAAAGAAAAATTTGTCACTCCCTTTTACCCACCATGATGTCTTATCTTTTTCCCTTTTCTATTACTAGAATTTTTATTTTATTTTATTTTATTTTATTTTATTTTTTATTTTAGAGAGAGAAAGAGAGTGCACGTGGAAGGAGAGAGACAGACTCTGTGCTGAGCCCGACTCAGGGCTTGATCTCATGACCCTGAGATCATGACCTGAGCTGAAATCAAGAGTCAGACATTTAACCAACTGAGCCACCCAGTTGCCCTCTATTACCAGAATTTTACAACTTAAACCTCATTTCTCTACTGTTCAGATAGTTTTGTGAATTGCTCTGGTTAGACATTGTTACAATGTTCTTTCTTCTAAATAGGACTCATGAATATCACACATCCATGTTTCTCTGGGACAATGAAGAAAATCTTAACTATTTCTTAGAATTTTTATATACTTTAACCCTATAACTACTGTTCAGCCTGGAGTAAAAATTCCCTAGGGGTTTATAAAAATTCACTAATGAGTGTGGATAGGCAGAAAATAAACTGCCCATCCATCCTTCCTGAAACCAAGTTTACTGGAATTTTTTTTTTAAAGAAAACTTTTTTTTAAAAAAAGATTTTATTTGACAGAGGGATAGAGAGAGAGCATGCACAATCAGGGGGAGCAGCAGAGAGAGAGGGAGAAGCAGGCTCTCTGTGGAGCAGGGAGCCCGACATGGGGCTCAGTCCCAGGATCCTGGGAACATGACCTGAGCTGAAGACAGCCGCTTAACCGACTGAGCCACTGAGATGTCCCTAGAATATTTTTTTTATGGCAAATTTTTAACTTAGTGCTCTAAGGAAGGTGGGTCATAGGCTATTGATTTAAGAGGAGAATCACATTTTTGCCTATGGGCCACTCTGCTCCTAAACTTGCCAAATGAAATCCTAGAGTATAAATTCTTATTTGCAGTGAATGATTGAGAAACTTGAGGTTTTGTGTAACTGGGGCTCCCAGGGTTTTTTAGTAGTTTCATCAGAGGAAACGAGGACTACTGCTGTGAAAGTAGAATATACTAGTGACATAGGCTTTAGTGAAAGGCTTCTAGGTCATGAAGGGGACTGACTAGAACATGTCATTTATCAAGGAGACCTGCCCAATTAAATACATTTTTTGAAAATACAGTATTGCCACCTCATCAGCTAGTACTGTGTGTGTTTAACCTCTTCTTAGACAAATTAGTTCTTTTTGCTGTAGCTGATTAACATATTTTGTTTCCTAATGATTCCTGATACTATGCAAATAGTCAAAACTGGTTTTTGTATTTCTTCCTTCAGTAGCCTTTTAAAAAATAAAAAGTTTTTATTTTAAATTCATATAGCTCGGTGGTTCAAGCATCTGTTCAGTCAACAAATACAATGAGCTTGCTTGCTTGCTTTTTTTTTTTTTTTTTAAGGATTTTATTTATTTGACAGAGCACAAGAAGGGAAAGCAGCAGTTAGAGGGAGAGGGAGAAGCAGGATCCTTGGGATCGTGACCTGAGCTGAAGGCAGACACTCAACTGACTGAGCCACCCAGGCGCCCCTGAGCTTTCTGATACAAGTGAAAAAAACAAGATAATGAAGGAAATGTACAACATGAAATTGTCAAGTTATAAACGTGTTACTATCCTTGGAATTTCCTTAAAGGTGACACTGAAGATACAGAAGAATCCTAACCACAGCCAATGAATCAGTTATTAGAAGCTAGAGTTAATCTTAAAAGTATAGGACATCCTTAGATGCTTATTTAAATTAAGGGTTTTGTTTTTTTTATATAAAGATGGGAAATAATCCTTATTCTTGTGAGAGAATATACTGAGCAGCAAACAGCTGCATGAAGCCATTATTTCTGCAGGGATATTTATAAACTAGTAATGTAAGTTTTGCAATTGAAAAGAGTAGTCTTGGTAGATGAAAATTCAATAAAATGCAATCAACTGGGCAAATAAAAAATTGTTTGAAGATTCCTTCATGGCCATTTTCAGAATAACCTTGGAAAGTGAAGATCCAGAGCAGGAGAAAAGTGGATGAAACCCTACATGATAGACATAGCCAGATTACCATGTTCTTGATCCAAGTATGAAACAATGCATTTTATTACACTTAAAAGCTATCCCTGAAGAACTGTGGAGAGAGTGGTTAACCTTTCCCCTTAGAGTTAGTCTGTGTTACAACTTGGTTATTTTGTCTTCAGTGTATTTAAAATGATTTCTGTGAAGATATCACTTTGCTAAGTGATAGAATAATATAAGAAGAAATGTAACAAGATGTGAATTTTTAGTGAGCATTAACATTTGAAATCATCTGTGACAAAACTCCACAGTAGCCCACGGTGGCCTCTGCATCATTTACTGAGCACATGTCACCTCAAATTGTTTCTCAGTGTTCACTGAGGTGGTAAAAAAACAAGAGGGACACTTAGCTTAAGAAAACCAATGGTTAGAATATGTACGTTTTTAGACAATTTAATAATGAAACAATTCACTTTTGAAAGCATGCTCTACTACAATGTATATGTTGGCTCAGACAGGGACGATGTTAGCATTTTGAAATTCCAAGATTAAATTATTTTTCTGTATGGACAAAAAAGGCATTGTGGTGAAAAATAAAAAGGAGGATTGGGTGAATGAATCCATGTTTTCCTTACTGGTAAAAGAAACCTGTAAAGTTGGCTTATTTAATTGTTAATTTTTCCAAGGCCAAATTTGATTAGAGAACAAATACAAGGCAGTTGAATTTTTTTTCTTTTCTTTTTTTCTATTAGTGGCATATGATGAGATCTGAGTGTTAAAGAATGAAGTTTGTGAATTGAATGAAGGTATTTGATGTATCTCTAATAAATTATGACAGTCATACAGTAAGGTGATCATTAATTATTTTTCTTTTACAGTAACTTCTCAGTGACAGTGAAATGGAATGACCAGTGGATCAGATTCTTTCAGTTAAAGGACATGAGCATTTCAGCTTCCCAACAAGATGGTAGACTTAATAAAATTTCCACCAATCAGTAAGCAAAATGTTGCTCCATATTGCCTCTTTTGGGCATCTCACTTCACAGAAATAGTGTGATACTAGAACAGAGTATCTAAATGTTGAACTTGATAAACAGTTAAGTTAACAGGGTGCCTGGGAGGCTCAGTTGGTTAAGCGTCTGCTATCGGCTCAGGTACTGAGGATCGAGCCCTTCATCGGTCTCCCTGCTCAGGGGGGACTCTGCTTCTCCTTCTGCCCCTGCTCGTGTTCTCTCTCAAATAAATAAATAAATAAAATCTTAAAAAAACAAAACAGTTAAGTTAGAGTTTTCTCTAAAAGAATATACTTCAGGCAAAAGCATGTTGCTTTACAGTAAAACATGTAAGGCTATTTCTTTGCTTCACAGTAGTATTTTTGACAAATACATTATTGAGAGGAATGTAAAGTTTATATGGATCTTAAGAAAACAAAAGACTTCAAATAAATGTCCTGGGTCACTTTTGAGCATCTGATCTCCCCTCAAGATCTTTGGGCTGTTGATTCATAGCTTTATTCTCTACTGATCTCTACAGATCAAGATTTGGCAGATAATTTTTAGAAACACTGCCCCATACAAGAATTCATCTCAAGTTCTCATTTAAATATGTTTTATACTTACTGAACTTCTTTCTTTTGTTTTGCAATTTCTATGAGATAAACTGCCATTTTTAAAAAGTTGTTGAAATAGTTACTTACAGTTGAGGCATTATTTTGGTGTTTTTGTTTGTGTTTTACAGAGGATCACTCTTTTTCTCTGAGTTGCCGATGTGGTGGAAAATACAGTGTTTCCAAGGATGAAGCAGAAGAAGTAACCCTGATTTCTTGTGATACGTGTTCACTAATTATAGAACTCCTTCATTATGGATGAAATTGTTCACTAAGTGGGATCCTTTAACTGTGTATTCAGACATGGTGAAGAGAGCCCATTCAAGTAAATGTTTAAAGCTGATAAAAAGTAGGATTTTTTTTTTTTGGTCAGCTTTTATTTACAGAGAAAGTATAAGACTGTCAAGCAGGGGCCACCCCAGATTAATACAAAATTAATTTAGTTATTTATATGTATTTATAATTTATATTTATAGAGCACCAGTACAAAAGGACTTGAATTATAAGTTACACTTTCTGAATTCCCATCTGAAACCTTTGTTATTTGGTCCATTTTCTCCTTGGTATAAAATAAGAATTTTCCTTTTCTTTAAGCATGTCTCCTCATGTTCCTTTGTAGTTACTGAGTTTTTGAAGTAAAATGACATTTCTAGCTGATGAAGTTATAGGCCTATTGTTACAAGTATCTCAAAGTCTCAAGTCATTAGGATTAAACTATGATCTTTGTGAATAACATATGAGCCTAGTACTCCCATGAGGGCTTAGATATGGATATTCATGAAGCTATTTCAAAGTTAATAAAGAAGATGAAGTGGCAACTGTAGAAAGGATAGCTTTGAAATCAAAGACTTGACTCTAGTCCTGGCACTATATTTCCAGATTCTTCGTGTGGCTACATTAAAGGGAATAAAGCTTGAACACTGCCATCTTCAACTTTAAATGTAACGGTAATGGTAGCTTTAAAAAAAAAAAAATGATTTGAAACAGATGCATTACTTTCCTTTTTATTTTAAAGTACTAAGTATTAATTCCTGTATTTATGAGTAAGGAACCATTGCATTGCTGGTATGATCAAATGGACTTTTATAATGTTATTATTGATTATAAAAGACTCTAAAGATTTTATTTTTCTCTGTATTTGATACTCTATGTACAGTATAAGTCAGGACTCATTTAAAAAAATTGAGGAATCCTTTATGGGATCACTGGAATTTTATTACTTAATTTCAAATGAGTGAACCAAGCATGTGACTTAGCAGCTTTTGGTATTTATTATTGGTTTGGACTTAAAAGACTAATTACTACTCTGACGTGTAAATGTAGCAAAAGTATGAGGCATATTCAAGAAAAGATTACTTTGATTATAGCTATAAAACCAAAAATTCAGAAGAGAGGTTGTCATCCAGGTTTTTTCCCTAAAAATATTTTTATATCTCTCATAAAATTTAGATGACTTATTTTGGATTACATTTTTATCCATATATTTGGAACTAATAGAGCCTGCTGTATGTATCACTTATTCTTTACATATAGCAATTACAAATGACTAAAACTAAGTAGCAAATGGTTTATTAGTAAGTACATGGTTTCAGTGGCAATAATAAATTCACTTGGAGAGAATAATCAAATCAAAAGAGTAAGTGCTTGCTAATCGTCAGAAAATCTGTGGCCATTAGGGCTGTCACGTAGAAATCCAAAATCACTCAGAGGCCAAATCTGTAAAATTAAAATGTGATTGAAGACAGTTAATGAAAGTGTTATATCATCATCATATTCCCCTTTTTTATTCATACCTTTTCTCTGTGCCATATAATTAAACACTTTCTCCTTATTTTTAGTCAAGAACAAATTCTCAATACCAAAATAAGACTTTAGAAAGTAAACTTGTACGTGCCTATGTATTTAAACTCTAAAGTTTCGAACACTGATATGTTATACAAGAAATTATATGTGTGGTGTGTGAATATATATGTATGACTATGTGTGTCTGTGTTTTCTTTTACTACCCTCAACTAAAGTTAACTGTAAACCTAAGTATTTAAGTATAACCTCTGCATAAGTATAAGGAATCCTGCAGATTCATGTGTTTTTCCTCTTCCTGCCGTGACAAAAACGAGGAGCCAGTGAAAATAATCATCTTTCCTAAGAGTCCTACATTTACTATAACCATGGTAAGTCAATGCACTTAACTGTGATATCCCCACTCAACAGTGTAGTTTGACTACACTGCTCTTCTGCAAAATGCGTATTTATGTCCAAGATATGAATACAGTTGTACAAGTTGCATGAGAAAGAATTACATTCTGGAGATTTAAATTAAAAGCTTCTTATAGCTAAGGTTGTTTGAACATTATTACTCAAACAAAAAATTACTCTTAATTACCAGTCTCACTGGGGAAAAGGGTAATTTCATAGCTGCGAAGGCCAGCATGTTCATAAAATGTAGTTGCTGCAACAGTTAAGTCCACTGACAGCCTGAATATTTCAAAGTTCATTTTTGAAAGAAACTGTTTATTTTTCCAGCTTAGAGAAGAAAACCTACATTTTAAGCAGAAAATAATACCTTGAAAAAGATACGTCCTCTTATTAGTCCATATGGAATAGGTCCATAATACCTGGAATCTGTAGAATTCTGGAGATTATCACCTTCTAACCAAACGTGACCTGTTGGCACCTAGAATTAGAGAAAAAAGCATCCCCTTAAAAAAAACAAAACAAAAACACAAATTTGGGTACTATAAATAAAAAGCATGTCTTTTGGCCGTAGGGGGAAATGTCCTAAAGTTCTTGTTTATAAAATACAAACCCTGTGATTTGTATTTTTACTTTTATTTCTTGCACAATAAAATATCTTTCACTAAATATTAGTAGGTAATGTTAAGGTTTCATCATTTTAAAAGACCTATCTTTTTTGCCACATGGTTCCCAAACATTAATTTGTTACACAAACCCCAAACTGAGGTTATAAGAGATCAAAACAGTGTGACAGGGTCATTAACTTAATAGACTTCAAAAGAGGTCATTAGGATGCTGACTGAAAATGTGCCCTCCTGTCTCTAGAACAGCATAAGCAGGGCAGCCACTCACTCAGCAACATCCTGGGGCCAGTACCAAGGCCAGACCTATTAGAGTGCTCACGATGAACTAAATGGTAATTGATTGTGACATCAATTACAAATAATCTCATCATTTTATTGGAGTGGGCTTGTCAGAATTCTAATTAAGATCCCTGTTCTGCCTTTGTACAGGCCATATCTTCAGTGCATTATACTTCAATAATGACCATCAGGAACTAGAAGGACCTATTATAAAATCATCAGTTGTAAAATTAATGATGGTGACCTTCTACTAAATGAAAGACCCCATCTCCTATATTGTCCTATGTATTAACTGCTAGATAAGTTTACATTTTTACTCAATGTCAACCATAAGAGTATTTAGAACAGTTTACTTTAAAAAAATGTGCTCTGTGATATGAAACATTTGCCCATTCATCTGTTCTATATAAACTTAAAAGCTTACTCTGCAGCAGTGAGCAGTAGTCCTTAAAGTAGCATTTTATAAGTTATAGTCTTTGTTACCCAAGAAAGTTGAATTATTTATTGACCAGACCAAGATGATCTACTGGGAAGGGATTTATTTTCACTTTTCTTTTGACTGGCCGTTTATTACTTGGGAAACTTACGTGAAGAAAAATACTCCTTACTGGGTTAAATAAAAAATGACTGCAGTTTTACAAAATGTTACAAATCAGTGCTTCTTAAAGACTTTATTTTTTAGAGCAGTTTTAGGTTCACAGCACGATTGAGACGAAGGTACAGAGATTTCCCACCTATCTCCTGCCCCCACACATGCATAACCTTCCCCACTGCTGAAGTCCCCTCCACAGCAGTGTATGTGTTACACTTGGTGAACCCACATCAACATCATAATCACCTGAAGTAGAGAGTTAACTTAGGGTTCATTCTTGGTGTCGTACATTCTATGGGTTTGGACAAATATATGACATGTATTCATCATTATAGTATCATGGAGTATTTTCACTGCCCTAAAAACCCTATGTGAGCTGCCTATTATTCATGTCTCCCCCCCAAACGCTCCATATTACCTTTTGGAAAAATAAATGTATGCAAGCATGTAAAATCTGAATTTCACTTTACATCAGAGATTATATAATTTTGGAATGTCTTATGTAGAAATATTTGTTCAAAACAAATGAAGTTCATTATTTTCATTTACATACACTTAAATCTATTTGTAGAGAAAAAACGTAAGTTTCCTGAGAGAATATCAGATGCTATAAGATCACGTACTTTCTTCTCACCACTATTAGTGGAACTAGTTATAGGTTCTAGGGCCAAAAGCAAGACTAATTCCTATCTAAGTGGACTTATGTGCAGTAAACTTTAATATTGTTCAGATAGAAAAATGAATCCATCTCAGATCATAGATGAAAAAAAAAAAAAGCCAAATAGTGTGTTTGGAAAAGCCATGTATATAGTCGCAAGTGCCACGATGGGAGAAGCTATAATATGGACATCTTTTATGTTTAAATTTCCATAGTTTCTCCTTAATAAGTGTTTGTTTCTGAGTTCCAAAAAAATAGCTAATAAACCAAGATCCAATATAATTACATTTCCTCATGAAGCTTTCCCCAACCCTGCCCGCCCATACCGAATACTCTTGACGGTTTCCAGCACTTACAATATAAAGTCTGCCTTGTCTGCGGCCCTGGATTATAACATCTTATTAACCTGCTTGGCTTTTGTGTAAGTCTATCATTTTATGACCAAATAAGCCAAGACAGTAATCATGTCATGATCTTAATTCTTTACAACACCTAAGCCAAAACTGGAACTCAGATATTTGGTGGCATTTGTTATTAATGTAAGCAGAAATTCTTATAAAGCACAATCACTTTTGTATGACTCAAGTTTCTTCCAAATTAGCGAGATAAAGTGCTGAAGTGTTATCTCTGGTATAATAAAATTAACAAGTACAGAAAGGAATCTGCTAAGAGAAACCCAGAACATATTGCCGGAAGCCTTTGGAAGAGTGTGACTCAGGCTATCTTAACGTAGTCCTTGACTGCAACGGGTGGAACATAAAGAAGGGAATAGTAGTACAAGCCAGTATATATACATTGCTTTCCAGTTTATTAAAAAAAAAAAAAAAAAAAAACTCGGAGTTAAGATGGCAGAGGAGTAGGGGACCCCATTTTCAGCTGGTCCCCTGAGTTGAGCTGGGTAGGTACCAGACCAGCCTGAACATCCACGGAATCAGCCTGAGACGCAGGAAAATACATCTGGATCTCTACAAATGAACATCTCCAGCGCTGAGTTTTGAGGTACGAAGGGGGGAGCCGTGAATCTGCACACAGCTATTGGAAGATAAAAGGAAGGGGGAGGGAACCGCCACGTTCGGGCCCCGGGAAGCGATAGCCACCTGCACGGGGGAGCAGGCGGACTTGCGGACTGGCAGCCATGAGAGATCAGACTGGGACTGAGAGCCGGGGAACGCACGCCACCAGACTGAGGGCCGGAGCTTCGGAGCACGCAGGGGCGGCTAGCAGTGTTAGAAACACAAAGGACAGGGGCGCCTGGGTAGCGCAGTCATTAAACGTCTGCCTTCGGCTCAGGGCGTGATCCCGGCGTTCCGGGATCGAGTCCCACATCGGGCTCCTCCGCTGGGAGCCTGCTTCTTCCTCTCCCACTCCCCTGCTGTGTTCCCTCTCTCGCTGGCTGGCTGTCAAATAAAAAAAAAAAAAAAAAAAACACAAAGGACAGAGACACGCCGGCCCTGGAAGTGAGGGCTGGGACATCAGGTGTGGGGTGAACATCCCGGGACGCTGCAGGGTTGAGCAGCACCAACAGTAACAGAGTTAAAGTGGCCAGAACATCAGTGGAGAACGGTCCGCAAGCCCTCTGTTCTGAGACAGAGGCTGAGATTCGGCCGCTGCTGCTCTGACTCTCAGAAGAGGCACAGCAAACCGCCAGGGAAAGCCCTCAGAGAACAAAAGTCTGGAAATACCGGTTCACAGTGTGCCCATACCCATTTCCCCTCGCAGGGGACACAGAGACTCTACCCAAACAGGGTTGCTTGAGTTTTGGCGTGGCAAGCCCCTCCCGCAAAAGGCAGGCTGAAAAATCAAGAAGCCCACATCCCTAAGATCCCTATAAAACAAGGGCACACGGCCTGGGTCCTGGTCAATAATTTGGGCTCTGGACAACCCCGCGACCTCTCCTCATCAGAATGACGAGAAGGAGAAATCCCCCCCCAGGCAAAGAAAAGACAATGAGTCTGTGGCCTCTGCCACAGAACTAATGGATATGGATATAACCAAATTATCAGAAATGGAATTCAGAGTAACAATGGTCAAGATGATGTGTAGACTTGAAAAAAGTATTAACGAAAATGTTAATGAGAATATAGAATCTCTAAGGGCAGAAATGAGAGCGAATTTGGCAGAAATTAAAAATTCTATGAGCCAAATGCAGGCAAAACTAGAGGCTCTGACGGCCAGGGTGAATGAGGCGAATTGGAGGATGGGTTAGTAGAAGAAAAAGCAAAAATAGAATCTGGACNNNNCTTAAAAAAATCCACGCCCAGGAATGTAGGTTACGGGAGATTACTGACTCAATGAAACGTTCCAATGTCAGAATCATCGGCATCCCCGAGGGGGTGGAGAGAAACAGAGGTCTAGAAGAGGTAATTGAACAAATTGTAGCTGAAAACTTCCCTAACCTAGCAAGGGAAACAAATTTCCATGTCCAAGAGGCAGAGAGGACCCCTCCCAAGCTCAACCACAACAAAACTACACCACATCACGTCACATCACAGTGCAATT
>NW_024424786.1:17776633-17840243 GCF_017311325.1 Ursus maritimus
AATAATACCTATTCGCCTAAAACTACTTCAAAAAATACAAACAGAAGGAAAGCTACCAAACTCATTCTATGAGGCCAATATTACCTTGATCCCCAAACCAGGCAAAGACCCCATCAAAAAGGAGAATTATAGACCGATTTCCCTAATGAATATGGACGCCAAAATCCTCAACAAGATTCTGGCTAATAGAATCCAACAGTACATTATAAGGATTATCCATCATAACCAAGTGGGATTCATCCCTGGGATGCAAGGGTGGTTCAACATTCGTAAATCTTTAAGATCAGGAACATGACAAGGATGCCCACTCTCGCCACTATTATTCAACATAGTACTAGAAGTCCTTGCAACAGCAATCAGACAACCAAAAGGGATAAAAAGTATCCAAATCGGCAAAGAAGAAGTCAAAATGTCTCTCTTTGCAGATGACATGATACTCTATATGGAAATCCCAAAAGAATCCACTCCCAAACTATTAGAAGTTATTGAGCAATTCAGTAATGTGGCGGGATACAAAATCAATGCTCAGAATGATTTCTATACACGAATAATGAGACTGAAGAAAGAGAAATTAGGGAATCCATCCTATTTACAATAGCACCAAAAACCATACGTTACCTTGGAATTAACTTAACCAGAGACATAAAGGACCTATATTCTAGAAACTATAAATCACTCTTGAAAGACATTGAGGAAGACACAAAAAGATGGAAAAATATTCCATGCTCATGGATTGGAAGAATTAACATAGTTAAAATGTCCATGCTACCCAGAGCAATCTACACTTTTAATGCTATCCCGATCAAAATACCATGGACATTTTTCAAAGAACAGGAACAAATAGACCTTAAATTTGTATGCAACCAGAAAAGGCCCGAATCGCCCAGGAACTGTTGAAAAGGAAAAATAAAGCTGGGGGCATCACAATGCCGGATTTCGAGCTGTACTACAAAGCTGTGCTCACAAAGACAGCATGGTACTGGCACAAAAACAGACACATAGACGAATGGAACAGAACAGAGAACCCAGAAATGGACCCTCAGCTCTTTGGGCAACTAATCTTTGATAAAGCAGGAAAAAACATCCTGTGGAAAAAAGACAGTCTCTTCAATAAATGGTGCTGGGAAAATTGGACAGCTACATGCAAAAGAATGAAACTTGACCACTATCCCCTCTCTTCTTAATGCTAAAAATATCACAAATGGTCCCGATGTAAAAATATATGATTTTATTTGCCATTTAGTGTCTCCTAATTAAGGTTCTTAAGTCTTTACTGAATATTTGCAAATAGCTTTTAATGGGATGCTTATTCTACTTATTGTGTTGGAAGTTCCTCTAGGTTTTCTTCTTTATAGATAATTCCATCTTTTTTATTATAAAACATTAATTTTTAAAAAGTTGTAAATTATTTTTAAAGTTAAATTAACATACGGTATTATATTAGTTTTACATGTACAATATAGTGATTCAACAATTCTATACATTTATCACTGCTCATCACATGGTAAGTGTACCCTTAATCCCCTTCACCTACTTCACCATAATTACATTAGTTTTAAATGTCCCTAAATGGTCTTAAAACTTTCTGATCACAGTTAGTTTGCTTCTCAATATCTCTTCTCTTCTTGAACACATCATTTTCATGCCTTTCACAACACTGTATTTCTCAGCCCACTCTGTAGCTTTAAGATTTAGGTTTTGGCCTCAGAGATGTGAGAGACTTACGATATATGCTGTTTCTGGAATTTCTTCTTAATGAAAGGGATATGGGCTTTCTTCTGTCCTTTGTGAGGTGAAGCCATGTCTTGGACCATGAGGTTGAGGGACTCATCCAGAGGATAAAGAGCAGGACAGATATTACCTAGGTCCTAGATATCTATGGAGCAGCCATTATCAGTCATGAAACAAATTATATCAGGACTTTTATGTGAGAACAAAATAAATGCCTGTCTTGTTTAAACCATTGTTATTTTGGGTTCTATTACATATAACTATGTATCCCCATTAATATAGTCATTTAGTATTCCTAATTCTAATGTAATACGGTATACCTATATATACACATATTAGATATAACACTAAACAAATGATACTGATTCTAAGAACCATAATACAAAATTCAGCCTAATTTCTTCATTGTCACAATATATGAGGGTCTCTCTCTCTCTCTGCATGTATGTTTTCTTAGTCTGCCTGTGTGTCTGTGTATGACTATATTTTCCAAGCCTAGACTTGAGACTATTTTGGAATCTTGGAGAACAGAGTCTAGAGCTTAGGCATTGATGTTTAAAAACCACAGTGCTTTATTTCTCAACATTTGCTGCAACATGGATGGCACTGGAGGAGATAATGCTAAGTGAAATAAGTCAAGCAGAGAAAGACAATTATCATATGATTTCTCTCATCTATGGAACATAAGAACTAGGAAGACCAGTAGGGGAAGAAAGGGATAAAGAAAGGGGGGGGTAATCAGAAGGGGGAATGAAGCATGAGAGACTATGGACTCTGAGAAACAAACTGAGGGCTTCAGAGGGGAGGGGATGGGGGAATGGGGATAGACTGGTGATGGGTAGTAAGGAGGGCACATATTGCATAGTGCACTGGGTGTTATACGCAACTAATGAATCATTGAACTTTACATCAGAAGAAAAAAAACCTCATTTGATCCTTACAACAACGTGTGAAGTACTATTGATAGTTAATAGAAGTAGGTTCAAATATGAGACATGCTAACTCCAATTTATCCGGTGTCTATACATTCTAATACCCATGCATCCATTTATAGTAATGGAATATCCCCTACCCCTCAGACTTCAGTGTTTGATAGAGAGTACACAAATCAAGGAAACAACCTCTTCATTGATGGAACCTTTAATAGGAGCTGCTCTATAAATAGGAAAACCTCTACATTGGATTTTTTAAAATCAAAGCAGTAATCTTTGCTGACCTTCCTGTCAATTACTCAGTATCCAGTAAAAAATTCATGACGTTGAAATTATTCCACTTATTTTTGGTATAGAGTATACACTTTAAAAATCAATTTTTTAGAGGTATACTTTATATACAGTAAAAAGCACTCACTTCAAGTTTGACACTAGTTTGGGAAAACGTGCACACCTATGTAACTGCTAATCAAGACATCAAACATTTTCATCATGCCATAAAGTTCCCTACTGTGCCAGTTAACCTCCCATCCCTACACCTGGTCCCAGGCAACTAGTGAGATCTGTTACCAGAAACTAGTTTTACCTGTTCCTAAATTTCATATAAATAAGATTGTAGTATACATACTTATTTTGTGTCTGGCTTTTGTTCATTTTTTTTATGATTAATACAGCTGTATGTATCATTCATCCCTTTTTACTTCTAAGTAGTATTCTATCGTAAATCACAATGTTTGCCCATGAATCTGTTGGTGGATATTTTTCTTTGCAGTCTGGGGCTGTTAAAAATAAAGCACTCTAGCGGCGCCTGGGTGGCACAGCGGTTAAGCCTCTGCCTTCGGCTCAGGGCGTGATCCCAGCGTTATGGGATCGAGCCCCACATCAGGCTCCTCTGCTAGGAGCCTGCTTCTTCCTCTCCCACTCCCCCTGCTTGTGTTCCCTCTCTCGCTGGCTGTCTCTATCTCTGTCGAATAAATAAAATCTTAAAAAAAAAAAATAAAGCACTCTAAACATTAATATGTAAGTCCATTTCTTTTCAGTAAATAGCAAGAAGTAGAATTTCTAGGCCATAAGTGTATGCCTACCCTTAAACTTTTCCAAAATAATTAAATCATCTTACACTCTTGGCAGCAATATTCCTGTTGCTCCACAAACCTTGGTATTTTCCTTTTTAAAAATTTCTGCCATTCTGGTAAATCGTTGGTATCACATTGTGGTTTCATTTGCAGTTCTCTGATGATTTTTTCTTGTGTCTATTAGTGTATCTTTTGTGAAGTGTCTATTAAAATATTTTTGCTTATTTTTAAAATGGGTTGTTTTCTTACTCATTTTAAGAATCCTTTATATACGTTGAGTATAAGTCCTGTGATAGGCATTACAAGTATTTCCTCCTAGTCTGGGATCTTTTCTTTTGCCGTTTCTAATCTATTGTAAAGCTATACAATGTTTCCAAAGTTCTGTATATTCACTTGGTTCTTTTTGATATTTACCATTTCTTTCCTCTTTATGTTCATCCTTGAGATCCTTGAAAATACTTAGAATTAGTGTTTTAAAGCATGTGTCTGTTAATTCCATTACTTCTGTTATTTCTGGATCTATTTAGTTGATTTTTCTTCTGGTTATGGGTTACACTTTTTTACTTTTTCACATATCTTGTAGTTTGTGACTGAGCTGGACATTGATTTGTTGAGTGGATTTTGTTTTCTTTACGGTGTGTTGAATGTTGAGGAAGTCTGCTTGTTTGGGGGGAAGCAGGTAAGTTAGCTGTGGATCAGCTTATTCCTTAAGCCTTGTTTTTAAGCTTGCCAGCTTGGGTCTATCTCACACTGTACTCTTCGGGCTCCTTTAGGCATACTACTAAGACATGATATTCAGGGATCTCTACTGAATATGCTGGATATTCGCGGAGCTCTGTCCACTCTGGCTGATCAGGACTCCAGTGACTCTCAGCCCTGTGTGAGCTCTGGAGATTGCTCAGCTCCCCACTCATTCTTTGCTCGGTCTCTAGGTTTCACCATAAGCAGGCACAGTTTAGTATTCAGCTCAAAAGCCAAGAGAACACCTAAGGAGATTGACGGTGATCATTCATAGCTCTGTTTTCCCAAGTAGTTTGATCCATAAGTTCCAACCACTTAAACTTTCCTCTATCTCAGTCTCTCTTCAACTCAGCAAAACCACTATGGTTTGGCTTGAATTTTACCTCAGTACCTTCTGAAACACCTGACTTACAACAGGAGTTGGGGAAAGTATAGGGCTTGCCTTGTTTCCCCTCTTTTAGGGATCTGTCCCATACTTCCTGTTGTGCATTCTCTGAGAGCAGTTGTTTTACATTTTTGTCCAATTTTCTAGTTCTTTATGGCAGGATGGCAAGTTCAGCATCAGTTACTTAATCATGACTAGAAACAAATGTTCAAATCACCTAATTTTAAAGGTCTTTATCATTTTTCTTAGCATACCTCATAACAATATGAAGAGAATCCTTTTGGTAAAAACAGTTTTGATGTAAGTAAAGTGAGCCTTTGGCATCTCTCTCCACCATGTGTTCCTTTTAGTTGCATCCCCTAAATGTTTTTGTTCTACTCTTTCCCTATCAAAATCTCTAGAAAAGGGGCGCTTGGGTGGCTCAGTCGTTAAGCATCTGCCTTTGGCTCAGGGTGTGATCCCAGAGTCCTGGGATTGAGTCCCACATCAGGCTCCTCCGCTGGGAGCCTGCTGCTTCCTCTCCCACTCCCCCTGCTGGTGTTCCCTCTCTCGCTATTTCTGTCAAATAAATAAATAAAATCTTTAAAAAAAAATCTCTAGGAAAGATCTGCCAAATTTAGCATGCAATTATGTATAAATAAGGAAGTTCACTATGGTATTGCTTGCATCTCAAAATTGGCAAAAGTATAAATATTCCTCAGTAGGTACAGGTCAAATAAAATATGATTCATTTATATAACAGTAGACAGCTGGTTAAAAAAAACTAGTAGATTTACGTGAATACCATCAGTGAAAAAAGTAAGTTGGAGGGCAGTATGTATAAATGTTTAAAAGAAACCCACAAAACTTACAAATTTCAAAATTTACATTTTTATGACCAGTATATACTACTTAGATAATTTAAAAATGTATATAAACCTCCTCAACTTACCAAGGAGTTATGTCCTGAAAATACAGTTGACCCACAACAGGGGTTGTGGTGCCGATCCCCTACCCGCCCCCACACCAAGTTGGAAAATTCCCGTATAACTTCTGCCTCCCCCAAAACTTAACTACTAATAATCTGTTGACAGGAAGCCTTGCTGAGGACATAAACAGTCAATTAACACATATTTTATATGTTGTATGTATTATATACGTATTCTTACAATAAAATAAGCTAGAGAAAAATGTTTAGAAAAATCATAAGGATGAGAAAATACATTCACAGTACTATAATATAAAAAAATCCACGTGTACGTGGATTCACGCAGTTCAAAACCCCTGATGCTAATGGGTCAACTGTATTTTAAGTAAAAAATGCATTTAATACACCTACCGTACCAGACATCATAGCTTAGCCTAGCCCACATTAAATGTGCTTACAACACTGCCATTAGCCTACACTAAAGCAAAATCATCTAACACAAGCCTATTCTATAATAAAGTGTAGAATATCTGAAGTAATTCATTGAATACTGTACTGAAAGAAAGTGAAAAACAGAATGGCTGTATGGGTACAGGATGGTTAGCTGTAAACGGTCACTTTACCCTCTTGATTGCATGGGTGACTGGAAGCTGTAGCTCACTTCTTGCTTCCCAGCAACACAAGAGTATCGTAACCGCATATCAGCCCAGGAAAAGATCAAAATTCAAATTCTGAAGTACAGTTTCTACTGAATATGTACCGTGTTTGCAGCACAAGAAAGTAAAAAAAAAATCTTAAGTCAAACCATCATAAATTAGGTACCGTCAGTGTGTACACACACACACACACACACACACACACACACACACGTTCTCTTAATATGCCTATCCTTTTAAGTGATACTTGTACTTTTTAAAGAAAAGAACAAGGTCCATCACAATACAGGTTAGGAAGAGCTTTGTTGAAATAATTTTTTTTTAAACCTTTGGTAGTGTGGAAAGAGAAGGACCTAACTTCCAATCTAGATAGGTTTGCTTCTTTGTGTAAGTAAATGATTGCAATTAGCAGCATTGTCACCAGATCTCTGGATAACTAAACTGTTTGTCTAGCTAAGAACTCATTTCTTTAAATAAACATAAAGTACAACACATTTTTGGTATGGGTCCAAAACTCAAAACCTGACCTTTCTGTTATAGACTGAGGCAAAAAACAGAACAAAAATTTCCTTTCTTACTCAAAATGCAGTTATTGTTTGTGGAGCTAACCTACTGATTATCACTGAATTGAAAATTCAAACCAGATAAGAGAAATAAAATTCTATAGCAATATTATAATATTAATAGATTAAATGGTAGTTTAAAATGTAGAAAGAACTCCAATAAACTCATTTGTAATAAATGTTTGCAAATTAACAAAAATGGAAATCCCTAATTCCTTGCCTTTGTTCTTTACTTTTCATAACCAAAACTTTAAACGGTTAGATTACTTTTCCTTTTCATACCTTTGTAAATTTGCCATGCCAACTTGAATACATTTCTGAAACTGAGTAAGAATACATGAATATTTTTATAATGAATACCACATAGAAATTTTTACTTTGGCTCTAATCTAAAGTTTCCCAGGATCTCAGAACTTACTTTAAGGGCTAAATTTTGAAGCATTAAAAGACCCTTAAATCATTCTTGTTTTTCCTTTCTACGTCAGAGGTTTACTTCCTGATGTATGATAAAACCTAATCTCAGGGCTGCACAAAAGAATCAAGCCTCTAGTTCTTAACTATACTTACTGAGGTCTAGTTAAGTGCCTCCTTTATGGTACAAGCAACAAATGTAATTGCCTCATGGCCTGCGGGTGTCCATTTAACAAAAGCGGCTTTGTGAACCGACCCACAGGTGTTACTTTTCGCGATTCAAGTGAAATCTGATGCAAGAGTCCACAATATCAGATAACACATTTACTAAACTGCAATCAAACTCATGTATTTAAGCAAAAAAATACCCAGTTAAGAAAAAGTGCCGACTGAAGAATAAGATATTTGTATGTCTGACCTTTTAAAAATTTCAATAAACAGAAAATCCTAATAACAGGTTGATTTTTAATTAACCCTTTGTTTGCCAGATATTTTATAATTTACAACAAAAAAGGTAGGGTGTGCACTGCCCCTACTACTCATGCCTCTTTAATGTTTCTTTTTTTTTTTTTTTTTTAAGATTTTATTTATTTGACAGAGAAAGACACAGCAAGATTGGGAACACAAGCAGGGGGAGAGAGAGAGGAAGAAGCAGGCTTCCCACTGCACAGGGAGCCTGATGCAGGGCTCAGTCCCAGGGCCCGGGGATCATGACCTGAGCCTAAGGCAGATGCCTAACGACTGAGCCACCCAGGCGCCCCTCTTTAATGTTTCTAAAATGACTGTGAATGAAAAAGAAACAGTAGTTATTAAAGAAACAAACAAAAATCATAAAGGCAAGGAGAGGGGCAAAGTTTTTGGAATACTTTTTTGACATGATTATTTTTCCTTTTCCTGAATTATAAAGGAAAAGGAGAGGAACACACACCCTATGAAAGCAATCAGAGAAAGCCTTGTTTCTTTTTGGCAAAAGCAAATGGGGGTGATCTATCAGTAACACTATGTAATGTTAAGAGTATTTATTTTCCACACATATTTTAAAGATTTTGTTTGGGGTCTCATGGAATGAAAAATGTGAAATATAAAAATGCATAATTTTCCTACCCTGGAAAAAAAAAAGTCCACATGATGAATGTACATTTAATTTTATATGTCATTTTACTCTAACAATTAATGCCCATAAAATTGTTTTTTATGTTATTATCTTCCAGGTAAGCAGAATCAAGTCAAATTACTATACCATTATGTGGCTAACGCCTATTCTGTTTAATCATGACTTACACAACCAAAATGCAGCCATGGTAAGATGCTGTGCACACCAACTACTGGAGAGAATAACTGGAAAATGAAATAATTTATTATATAGTTGTAAAAGAACTTCGTAACACTGGGTATTAGTATGATTCATGCAAAAGCAAAATTAGAAACACCATCAGTCAACAATTGTTGGAGTTTACTCTTCCTGCAACACCAATAAAAGCTATAAACAAAGACATACGACAACAAGTGAAGCACTGAATCCTCCTAGACGCAATCAAGTAGAAGAGCTCTTGGTAACAACACAGGGCAGAGAAAATGTTAGCCTTTAATTAAAAAAAAGGGGGGGGGAGTCTCAAGAGTCAGTTATGAGTATCTTTGAAAGCTAAAATCAAGGAACGGGTTCACTAACATTCTATTTGACATTCTCCTTGGCACAACTTCTTGTCCACATTTGTCTACCTGAGTAGAATAGCTGGAGTCCTAACGATGGTACTCCCAAATGCTAGATGCATGACAAAGGGCTTAACATTGATAAGGACCTGGCATGGAACAGTTAACACTGGTTATTTCAGTGCGTGCTATTTCTGTGTAGTCTTATTACCCTTCCATCTGCATCATTCGTGGGGACTGTTATTGTCGTTCCCTACTTAAAAATGGTGCTACCTTGGGTTCATTAGCCAAAGGGAAATTTCACAAAAGTTCCAAAAGGCTACAACTCCAGAACTAGGGTTGGAGTAATGATGGGGGATGCTTTTTACTAACAGGTTCTTTCATTATCAAGCATCTCCCGCTGAATAGGTTTAGAGCTTAATCTAAGACTTGCTCATTCTCATAGCTATTGCAAGCTAAGCTCCTTCATCTTTTCCGCAAGTACTCAATACCTCCATCCAGCCTGAAGAGGAATTTCTGAGGGGGTCTTTAAGCATGGTGGTTAAAGATACAGTCCACAGAGTAAGACGAGTCCTGAGTTCAAAATGTAGCTCTGCCACTTAAGTACTTTGGACAGGTTATTTAAACCTCATCTATATAACTGGGATTAATAAATCCCTTACAGAAATATTCTGAGAACCGAATGAAATAATAAATAAGGCTCCTGACACCCAGTAAGCACTCACTAAATATTAGCTATTGTGATTAGCAGTTGTCCCAGCTGCTGGTATGAATGGTGTCTGCTGGGTTCCTGGTTTCCTATGCCATCTACCTGGTTCTCTGTAAAGTGAACCATGCTTTGCAATTTTACTTTGTTTTTGGTAGTTTCTTTTACATTGTATTCAATTATATAGTTCTGGTACTAGCCCAGACTTGAATTTAGTATTATTAAAAATGTACATTAATTGTTAATAGATGCCATATTATGCAGCAGAGACTACCATTTTTATTTTAACAGGCATCTTAAGCAATGTTTATTAAATATCAAATGTTTAGGCTCTGACCTTATGAAGCATTCACTTCTTCAGAACCATCTACTCACCAGTCCGAAGGTATATGGAGGGGGAATGTGTTGGGACTGAAGCCAACAAATAATGCCTTTCCATCATAGCCATCTAATATTAATGTACCAATCCTACAGTATTTCTTTCCCAGGACAATGGATTATTTTGCTCTGACTTCTTTTTTGTTCTATTTGTAAAATAATTTACCTGTTCTGTTTTTGGATTAGTACTTAAAAGAAGCATCTTATATTCTCTCATTTCAAGACTATCTCTGTAGTTTCATTTTAATATAGCCTAATGTGCTTTTTTTTAAAAAAGATTTTATTTATTTATTTATTTTAGAGAGTGCACGAATAGGGGAGGGACAGAGGGAGAAGCAGACTCGCAACTGAGCAGGGAGCTCGACATGGGAATTGATCCCAAGACCCCGAGATCACAACCCGAGCAGAAGGCAGATGACCAGCCGACTAAGCCACCCAGGCAACCCACGCTCTGGTTCTTATATTACAAAAGATGAGCCTAACTGAATGAAACACAGGGTATTTCAGAGAGTAATAGAATGTAGCAGTAGGTATGCAAATAATGAGTTTTCTCATGCTCTCAGAAAAAGTCTAAACAGTTGGTAAATACCATACCATACGAGATATGTAATATTATGTTTCCATGGAAATTTTGATTCATGGGACTTCAAATAATTCTTCCCAATGTCAAAACTCATCCCTATATGGAATTATTTCTATAGATGAATGAATGTAGCTCTTTTCAGTTTCCTATGGCTCCTATACATAACTGCTTCATACAGAGATTGGCTAAAAAGCTGATTTAACACCTGAAAAGGTATTAGAAATAGAAGATCCAGGGTAGAAAAGAGTCTCTTCTCCAAAGAGGAAATTAATTACAATGAAATATGTAGATGGGTTTGTACTGGATACCAATAATGCCTTAAAAAAAAAAAAGCATTATGTTGCATGTTTTTGACAGATACTTATTCTACTTGTGTTTTATTCATCAAAACCACAACTCTAACGCACCATACCCTGGAAGTTATTTAGAATGAAATTAACTTTATGAATATAAAATTCCAGTTTAGACAAGTGGATGACAGATGACATTTTTCTGTAATGATGTAAGGTACAAAAAGAACAGCTGAAGGTCTTTAAAAAATAAGATGGATCTCTGAGGGCTGAGAGCACCAAAACATTGTTTTAACTAAGAGATTATGAAAACACATTATGGACATCAAGGAGGGAATAGTACAGCATCCAAATGTCATTCTGGAAAAGCATTTGTCTTTTTCCCCCACTTCTTATAATAATAATTGCCATTGTATTAATTTAAAATATAGGGACACCTGAGTGGCTCAGTCGGTTAAGCGTCTGCCTTTGGCTCAGGTCATGATCCCAGGGTCCTGGGATGGAGTCCTGCATTGGGCTCCTTGCTCAACGGGGAGCCTGCTTCTCTCTCTGCCTGCTGCTCCCCCTGTTCCTGCTCTTTCTCCTTCTCTCTGACAAATCAATCAATCAATCTCAAAAAAATAAATAAAATATAGTCTCTCTTAGGCTTATTAGATCCACTATACCTTCTCTCCAGTTCCCAAATTCACATCTCTCCCAGAATCTCCGCATGTACCACCTACTCCTAGTGCTAAAGCCAGAAACCTGGCTCAATTTTAAGTCCCTCAATTCATTTCTCCCAGCATCCAATCCTGTCTAGATATTTCCTTAATCTTTCTCCAAACTTTGTACTGCTTTCCATTCTTAATATTATCTTAATTATGTCCTATATAGCCTATTAATGGGTCTCTCAGCCTCCAAACCTTCTCTCCTACTAGGAGTCTCTCCTACTCCAAACGTTCCTCTGTTAATCTACACTAATATCAGAGTGAGCTTTTATTTTTATTCCTTTACAAGAATTTAATGATATTGGGGGTTTTTTTTAACCACAAGAAATATGTATTTTTTATTATTTTTTAAAGTTTAAATTTTAAGGGTGATTTTTAAAAAGCTAAGTCTGATAGTTATTTCCCTGCTTAAGACATACAAGGAACTGAGCCGTTCACCTTTTCATTTTTATCTCTCTTCACTACCCACCCCTCCTGACTATATGTTCCAGACATGAGAACTTACTTTTGGCAGTTGCCCAAAGCACAATGCTATACTCTTCCTTCTAGACCTTATGAATATGCTGCTTGCTTTGATCAACTCCTACTTATCCTTCAGAATTTCAACTCAAGTTTTACCTCCCTAATCCGGAAAAAAACTATCAACCCCTGGATAAGTATCGTCTTGTGTCTTATCACAGCACCCTGTATATGATTCTATTACATCATGTTATAATTTCTTGTCTGCTCCTCCAACTTGGCTACAAGCTTCTAAAGCTGAACTGTCCATTATGGTATCTCCTAGCAACACATGTGGCTATTTAATTTTACAACTTATATAAAATTCAAATTCAGCTCCTCAGACACACTAGCCATGTGTCCTGTGCTCAGCAGTCAATGCCTAGTGGCTATCATACTGGACAGTGCAGATATAGAATATTCCACTTCTGCAGAAAGGTCTGTGGTACAGCACTACAGGCAGACTTAGCTCATCTAACATGGTTCTGGCCCTCAAGTAAGCGCTCAATAAGTATTTGTGGAATTAATAAATGCATGAATAAATAAAAGGAAAGTTGTGAAGTTAATGTCTGGCAAATTTTGCCCAACCCCACAGCTTGCTGAGGGGCATTTAAGTCTTCTCTTCCACTCCATCTCCCTGCCTGCTAAGTCCAGTGGTCCAAGCTGCTCCTGAGCACATCCTCCTTAAAGATGCCTAAATTCTGAGACTGGTTTGGGGTTACGTGCAATATTTTCACTTAGGGTCACAAGTCCATACTGGTCTATGTCCCTACACCTACTTTGGCTTTCTTTACATAGGGAAGTCAGGTCAAATTTCAAGTCTCTTTAGATGACAGAAAGTTTCTCTAATCCTTCCTGACTTAGAGATTCATATATACAATGTACAGGAAATAGATCAGAATCTTAAGTTGCATCTTAGGATTTCAAATTGCTCAGCCTACAGTTTTAAGGAGACAAATCTGTTGGCATTTCATGTGTGTTTAGTGGGGATGCAGGCACTAGCTGTAACAAACTAAATGATTCCTTTTTTTTATTAAAGAGATGGAGGACTAGGGAGAGGGAGAGAGAGAACCTGAAGTAGGCTCTATGCCCAGTGCGGAGCCCGACGTGGGGCTCAATCTCACAACACTGAGATCATGACCTCAGCCGAAATCAAGAGTCCGATGCTTAACCAACTGAGCCACCCAGGCGCCCCAATTCCTACATTTTCTTACAATAGTTATGACAATTCTAATGCAAGAGGAAAGCACTCATATATGTAGGTTAGCAGTACAGTGGCTTGTAATGCTAACAGTTTCTTGCTAATTTATGATCTTCAACTATCTTATAACATGCATACCTATTTTTGTCTTTTAAAGATTTATTTATTTGAGAGAGTGCAAGCACAAGTGGGCGGGGGCATGGGGCAGAGGGAGAGAATCTCAAGCAGACCCCTTGCTGAGCGCAGAGACTGCCATGGGGCTCAATCCCACCACCCCGAGATCATGACCTGAGCCGAAATCAAGAGTTGGATGCTTAACCGACTGAACCTCCTAGGCATTCCATGCACACCTACTTTTACATGTTATTCTTCCTTTCTATTCTTATTTTAGGTAGATGATGGTAGAATGAGATTGCTTTTATGGACTAACATTGAGTCACTGAAACCCACAGAATTACCCAAAGTGGTAATACAAGAACTTCATTTAGTTGCTTATTTCAAGACATTTGAACATATTCCACCTAGTCTACTTTCCAGCAGACCACCGTATCAGATTAGGAAGCCACATGACACTTGGAATATATTCTCTTTACTACCATCAGAGATGGAGTCTGCTTCAGATGCTTCTACTGAACAGCAGCATTACAATTTCAGTTTTCTTAATTTCTCCCAATTCCTTGTAGGCAACCTTAAAGTAGAGAGGTCTCATTTAACTTTCCGAAAAATATATATAAATATTTTCATTTTACCGAACTGCATAACTGCCCCCCTCGACTCACAGCAATGGCACTGATTTTCCAACCTGGAGTGGTTAAAATATATTTAGGTGAACAAAACTGTTTCAGGAAGACTTGCTATTCTTTCAGCAGAAATGTTGATCTTTGTGCATATGTATATGAATATATGTATATATACACACATATATACTTATATATATATATACACACACAAACATTAAGATAAAATACATTTCTACAAAATAAAATTCTATAAACTCCATGTTATTGTTAAAATAAGATTAAATTATTCTGAAAATGTTCAGAGAACACATCAGAAAATGCTTAAGCATTTGTGGAGGCCTCAAAGATCATTATTTAATGTTAATATCCAAAGAAAAACACCTCAGAATCGTAAACAATAAGTCAAATTTATCTTCAGAATTGTGTTAGCTATAGGATGAAAAAGTCACGTCATCTCCGCAGTGAACCTCACTTTAGCAAGAGAGTAAACATATTTCCTCCACATCAGCTGCAATCAAGGCATTAGCAGTATGCCATGATTGATTATCCTGGGACCCGTTGCTGAGAAATGGATGTGTAGCACAGGTTTTTATCACTACAGTCTGCAAAAAACAAGTCCCTTGTTTAGATATCCTAGTTGTAATGAGTGACATTATTAGGTAGTTCTTCTATTTAAATGACATAAGGATTTAGTGTATCAGCAGCTTATAATAAACAAGCCCTTTCAATCTGATGACTCCTTTCCCTACACATGAGTACTTTTTGTGTTTATAATACAAGTGGTAATAGAAGACCATATGGTTGTGACTTTTAGCCAAAGTAAATGACATTTAGGCAAACAGAAAAACAGCATTAGGATATTCAAGGATTTGAACTATAACCTAAATACACAGTACACATTAAGGGGCTATTAGTGTTAACTATATACACTGACCATTTTCTAATGCTGTCCAATTAGGTCAGTTTTTCAGTTTGCTGATCAGTTTTTCAAAAATATTTTCCAATATACTGTCAGACACCTTTATCACTGGCATATTGCCCCATTTACAACTTCTTTTAAAAACACTGTACCACCAATACATTCTAAGAACATCTAATTAGTTCTTTCTGAAATGTAAAACTGCTTCCATTGCATAGATCTCTGCCAATAACAATAATGATGTTGTTATTCACATATATATAATTTTTAAAAAGAAAAATACAAGAAAGTGGGTATGGTACAAGCAGAGAGATCAGTTCAGAAGTTATTGCAAGAAAACAAGATATGAATTTGTCTTGCACCCCCATGGTAGCAGAGACAGTAGCAAGAAGTGGTCTAATTCTGATTACAGTTAAAAGATACAGCCACCATGATTTGCGAATGGATTGGATGTGCAGTGAAAGAAGAAAAGACTCAAGGAGGACTCCAAGATTTTTTTTTTAAAAGATTTTATTTATTTGACAGAGAGAGAGACAGCTAGCGAGAGAGGGAACACAAGCAGGGGGAGTGGGAGAGGAAGAAGCAGGCTCATAGTGGAGGAGCCTGATGTGGGGCTCGATCCCACAACACGGGGGTCACGCCCTGAACCGAAAGCAGACGCTTAATGACTGCGCCACCCAGGCGCCCCAGTACTCCAAGATTTATAACCAGAGCAAGCAGAAGAATGGAGTTGCCATTGCTGCGATGGCGATATGTGTGGGAGGAGCCAGTTTGGGAAAGAAGATCAGGAGTTTGGTTTTGGACATATTAAGTCTGAAGTGCCCATTGTGTACTAAGGTGGGGATAGTAGGTAGACTATTAGATATATGATCCTGGAGTTCAGGAAAGAAGTTGTAGTTGATATAAATTTGGGAGTTAAGTTAGGTAGTACTTAAAACTATGAGACAGGATGAGACCACCTAATGTGTGAATGTATACGAACAAGAGAAGAAGTTTAAAATATGAACCCTTAGTTATTCCAAAGTTTAGTGAAACCAACAAAGGAATCTCAGAAGAAACAGAAAGATAGGGGAAAAAAAACAGAGAATGTGCTCTCCGCAAAACTAAGTGAAACCAGGTTTTGAGAAAAAAATATTTCAAATACTAGCAACAGGTCTAGTAAAATGAGGACGAAGTTGACCACTGGATAGATAACAGTGGGGACCCCTGACAAGAACTGTTTCAGTGGAGTGGTGGGGACTAAAACCTAACAGGAGTGAGCTCAAAAAAGAATATGAAGCTCAAGGCAGTCAGTACTCTTCCTATAGGAGGATGTGGTATCAAAGGAGTTTGTTTATATGGTGCATATTTGTTTGCTGAGAGGAACTTACTATACTGCAGAATGCCTAACTGTACCACAGTTACACTATGGATTAAAATCATAGCCCTGGACTACCATACAACGTTACCTTCAGAAAAATTATAAAGTGTTCTTCTTCATCTTTTCATTAACTTTATAACAAAATTTCACTGTATTACCTGAGCCCTGGCCCTATATTTCCTGGGAAAATGGAAACTACATTATACAGGCTTTTACACTGCACTTTGCCTACTGTGCAAATCAATAGGATAACGACCATTCATTTTATGTACTTCCAATTTGCTAAATGCTTCTACTTCCAACTAAATTATTTTTGGCAAATTAGTGGCTTTTAACTTCTAACTGGGGAATTCTTATAGTATAGAAAGGCAAGTTATTCAAGATGTTTGAGCTGAGTATAATATGTTTCTTTTGAAAGTCACAAATTAAGCTTATATCCTAGTAGCCAAAGCTTAGCCCATAACCCAAGGCAAGAATTACTGGCCTCAATACCATTGAAATGAGCAAAACCCACTGCAACAGCACCTGAAACGGACTGCTTAGTTTCCAAATGCTTAATGTAAAAAATAAATCATGGTTTGTAAGTATTGCTGCCACGTGGACTTTTAGAACTCCAGAATGAATAAAATGGTTCTACATCACTTAACCAATGATCTGTTTATATTCTTTTTTGCCAACTTAGGAACAATGCTACTTCTTTCATATGTTAAACTCTACGTTCTAGGTTCCAAATGACAATTTTGGTGTTTTGCTTTCTGAAGCATGTACTTAAGAGAATATTTGCCGGGGGAGGGGGGGCTTGGATTCAAAACACATTTAACATTCATCATCTTTACCAAGCAGCTCAATCAAGATCTGAATAGTAATGTCTTCATCATAAACAACAATGAATTTTCTAAGAGGATACATAGGTAAAGGGAAAGAACCCATTTCATAAAATCCAGCACCACTGTGCTTCAGAGATAACTGAAAAAGGAAACCCTCTAGAGGAGACCCTGCAAAGGTTTGGATATCTCTTCAGAGTGCTCCAAACTTGGATGAATTTTTGTTATAAATCACCTTGATTAATGGAACACATTTGCTAAAGTGGTTCTGTAATAACTACACAATTCTTATTGCTCGAAAAACCTAGCCTAGAAAAACTGGTGGACGCAGGGAAGCCTTCAAAAAATAACTGGCTTCTATTTTAGAATCAATACTGTCCCTGATCAGAAACAGCCCCCTTTCTTTTTAAAAAATACTGAAGACAAATACATTTTAAGGGAAGTACAATGTGATGAGATGGGAGTATAAATAATAATAATAATAACCAGTAGAGGATATTTTGGGAGAAGTAGTAGTAGTGTTGTAGGAGTACAAATTCTAGATGGAGGCAGGCTACTTGTGTTTGAATTCCAACCTTTTTTTTTTCACTAACTGTTTGAAACTGGGCAATCTGTTTAACCTCCCCATTGTCCAGTTTTCTGTTCTGTCAAATACTACGACTACCTATGTTATTGGGTTGCTGTTGTGATGATTATAAATAAATTAACCCTTGTGAAGAGTTTCAACAGTATCTGGTACAGATGAAGTATATAATAAGTGTTGGCCAATAGTATTACAATTATGTCTGTCACTTATAAACATGCAAACCGAAGTGAGTGGAATATACCTAGAATAATATGGCAGTGTCCTCTAATTTATCCATTCATCAAACATAAAAATTCAATGAATATTTCCCTTAAATAGAATATTCAAAAAAATTTACATCTTACAGCTCTCCGATTGTCTTCTCAGATCACTTAGCAAATATCTAATCCCCTGAAATTCTTCTTCTAATAACTCTTAAAAAGAAAACAATTGTGTGGTGTTTAGGTACACAGATAGTAGATGCTTTCATTTATATATTTTGTTGTTCTGCCTATTGACAAAATTATTTCTGGTCTTAAATATAAGCTTGTTGCTAAAACAACTTAAAAGTGACTAGAATGTTTCTTGAAATGTTAACAGTCATATGAAGGTGAAACCATTATGTAAAATTCTGACATTTTTGAAGAATAAAAGGATACAATGTCCATGATGAAGGTCATAGAAAAATGGGTTACCTGATACCACACTATCACCTTCAACATTATCACCATTAGCTAACAATTACTAGTTATTTAACACTATGGTAATAAACATTAAAAACATTTGCACTGCTGAACCACAGTCTATTATGGATGGTACATAAATAGTAGATTTAATAATCTATTGATCAAACTTACAAGGCAATTAGAGGCTATTATAGTTCAAAATAAATACACAATGATCAAGACAGTTTAACTCTTAATTATTTGCTTATATTGGGGATAAAAATAGAGGTAAAGTTAGTTAATAGATCTAACAGCTGCATCAATAATTTGAGGGTGACATGAAAAATTTAAAGAAAAGTAAAAAATTAAGTCACAATTATTATAGTGAGACAAGTATATGCTGAGTAATCAAAAGGCCACCCTCCCCTGCTGTAACCTCTGTCACAGCAGCCATGTGATTGGTGAGAGGAGCTAAAGTACATCTGCTCTTCACTCTTCATTCTGCTGTTCTTGTTCTCTTTTTCTAACTGGATACTCAAATTGACCAGAGCAAGGTATATAAATTTCTATCCTAAAACTTTAAGTAGGATTTTAAAAGACTAAACTATAGATTTTGATTTTACCGGATTTGCCACTAACAAGTCAGTGGAAAATTTTTCTAAGCCAGGATCCCAAATGGCATTTAGCTGGCATGTCTCCTTTGTCTTCTCCAATCTAAGACAATTCTTGTCTTTCCTTGTTTTTTATGAATTTGACACTTTTGAAGAGTTTTAGTCAGTGATGTTGTAGAATGACACTCAGGGTTTATCTGATATTTTCTCATGATTTGACTGAGGTTACACTTATTTTACAAAAATATCACAAAAGTGATATGCCTTTCTTAATGCTTCATTTTAGGGGCTACATTATGTTGATATGTCTTTTTATTGGTGAAGTTAACCTTGATCACTCAATTAAGGTGGTGTCTGCCAGTTTCTCCTCAACGAACTACTGTTTGTCCTTTTGTAATAAATATCTTGAAAGAGATACCATGACACTGTGCAAATAAACTATTTTTCTCAAACTTTTGCCTAAAATTTTGACATCTGTTGGCGAATCTTGCCTGCAACAATTATTATTGAGATATTTATATAGGGTTTTAAAAGAAACTAAAATATATAAAATATAATGGCCAAATTGTTCTGGATACAAACATACTTAAATTCTATTGAGTGCAACATTTTAACTTATATTCAAAATGTGAATTAAAGTTATTTCCTTTGTCAGTGTGTCCAGTTAATGTTAATCAATGAATAATGATTAAAATGTTACTTACATAACTATGACTTTTAAAGAAATCTGATGGACTATTGGTGAGGATTTTGTCTCCTTCCAAACCAATTACTCTTTTACAAATGTTTGATTTTGGATCACTCGGGCTTTTTGCAATCACAATGTCACCTCTGAGGGGAAAAAAGTCAAAGAAAGGTCATTGTTATTTATTAAGCATAAGTACATGGATGGCACTGCTATAATACTTTTATAACTTAAACAAAGCCACACCCTTTATCCTCTCACATATTGACCCTCTCATATATTTACCAGCATTGAGAAACTTCGTGACTGAATTTTATGGGTCAGAATCCAACAAGAGTAGTGGAAAAGCTATTAGAAGATTTTAAAATTTCTGGTAATTCCATAACAACTATCTTCTTGCACTTTATCCACTGTGTGTTACTTCTGTATCCAAATTTTTAGAACCAAAACTATAGAAAAGCAATTCCACATAAGTGCCACCAAATTAAGTAAATTTTACTGTCTAGCCATTAGTACTGATTGACTCTAGAGCACATAAAAACATAGGAACAGCATAAATATTTCCCCAGAACTCAAAGAATTGAAGAATTACAGCATATAAATAACCCAGATAATTTACAGTACAGTCAAAAAAACTTATTTTTGAGGAACAATATCAGAAGACACAACCAAATAAAATGCTAAAAGCTACCCAAACATATACTACAAAAAGTAAATTGGTATACCAAACATATAATGCCAACATGGGTATGATTATATGTAGAAGGCATGATTCGTGGAAGAAGTAACAATATACACATATTAGAAGAATAAGAAAGATCTTTAAAAGTGTAAATGAAGGAGAAAAAATGGAGGAAATAGACAAAATAGTACTAAGCGCCCCAACCAAACAGAACTCAACACTCTTTCTGAAAAAAAATTAGTAAGTGAATTCTGTTGACTAACACACATATTTGAAAGGATTTAATTATCTGTACTATCTGTACATAGTTCCATAATTTGATAACTTATAATAAAGGTGCATATATCAAAATATCAAAGGCCATAAAAATAAGAGGAAAATGAGAGTCAAATCAGAAACCTAGTTATCACTACATATAAACATTAAGAGTTCTAAACCTTTTGGTAGACAAGTAAAAAATGAAAATCTGATTAATTTACACAGGAATGATTAATAAAATAAAGTCTAATTGGGAAGTAAAACAAAATTGTCTTAAACAACTAAATCAAAGAGGAATATACAAGAAGGATTCTTATACAAGATAATAAAAGATACCATTCTCCTGAGAAATTTTACAGTAATAGTATTCACTGGAAGGATAATTTCTTGTGGTTAGAGTTGAAAGCTATTAAAACACTAAATTCTATATTTGCAGGTAATATAAGGCTGCCCTTTTTTTGAAATGAGATAAACTAGTCTCTTTTCAACCAAATAGAACCATGCCAATGGAACTTTCAGATGAACAAGTTTGCAAAGATTATAACTAAACAAAGTTGATTTTGGCTAGCTTTGGGGAAAGTAATGTTTTCTGTAGGTGTTTTATTTAGTTTACATTTTTAAGCAAAATAATCAATATGATCCTTAAAACAGATTCTGCACTTACATGGCAACATAAAAATCATAATTCAGTCAAGGTGGTTTTTTAAAATGTTTTATTTAATTATTTTTAAAACTGTTTTTTTAAAAATTTTTATTTCTTTTATTTTAAGTAGGCTCCATGCCCAGTGTGGGGCTTGAACTCACAACCCTAAGATTAAGAGTCAGATGCTCTACTGACTGAGCCAGCCAGGCACCCCTCAGTCAAGATGTTTTTAAAGAAACCAGTATTTATGCAGACTATACTTCTGGTGGTCTAACTAGATACACGTATAGAGCTTAGATCAAAGTAATTATTCCTTGGTTTCTCAACTCTTTCAAATAGGGTTTTAAAAGGAACTTAATAGAATGAAGATTTAAATTTTCCTTTCTCATTTTTATTTATAAACATGCTTATTATCCAACTAAATTATAAGCTTTTGAAAAGGGTCAATATCTTATTCATCTTAATATTCTCTGTACTGCACACCTTATAAATTAGGTGCTCATTAACTATTTGGTGAAAAAGTAGTAATAGTAGTAATAAGAGACTCTGATTGTTAAAAACATGAGCGTTCTGTGCATTTAACTGAAAAGTGATCCATGTGCTATAGATAACAGTTATGCAGATTTTCCTTCTGTCTAAATAGATGGCTATTTTAGCTTTAGAAACAAGCAGATAGCTAATGGATCTCTTGCTAAGGGTCAGATTCCCCTGAAATCTCAGAGTTCTGTGCTACAGATAAAAGAAAAAGAATACTCAGGACAGTAATATTTTTAAAGTTGAACTTACCAACTGACAATTGTGGTTGTAAAAGTTATTTGGTTTATGCATATAAATGCCAGATTTTAAGCTGTCCTTCAACCTAAGGGCCCCTTGACCGAACAGAATACAAAATGAAACCTTCCAAGAATCTTAATTAACTTACTGAATGTAGTTATTTGTATTACCCATCTGAATGCAAAGATTTTCTATTTAAAAAAATATATGATATTGAGCTATTCATTCAAAATCTATTTAGCCAACAAGTTCAGCTCCTCGTTAAGGATGCTCCAGGACTATGAGAGTAAAATCATGTCATTAGCATGGAAAACAGCAGCTTATCTTCATGCTACAGTGATGCTAGGTCTCCAGTTAATCCAAAGACAGTATGAAGTGATTTGGATATAAGTTAAAAAGAAAAGAAAGCTAGAATACAACCTGTTATGTAAGTCTTATTTTATAACCCCATAACTATCAACTAGGTGTCTCGACATTGTTATACGTAAAAGATCTAGAGGAGAATTTTACCTAAGACGGTGCTAGACTGTACTGCTTGACCAAGAGGTAACTTCTATCAACAGAATCTATAATGCAAAGAACAGTTTTACACCATTCTTGATGACTTTTCAGTAATGTGAAACAGACTACAGGAAAGGCAAATAATGAAAGAGGAGTGCTTAAACCTACTTATGCCATAAGTTAAATACCAACTCGAGTGAGTCAAATTTGTAGTTTATGGAAATGAAAAGATGGTATTATTTTTTCAGAATTATGAAAAACTAATGAGCCCAAAATTTTAGGGAATCAGAGAGGTGCCCTTTAGAAAATAAATTACTCATACTTGACATTCATTCAGAAGGAATAATACATAGTTAAGTAGAATAAACAGTATCACAGGGACTGGAAACACCATTTAGAATAAGATTTTTAAAAACTTAGTGGAAACAGTATTTGTCAAGGAGTTTTTCAACTTAATTAATCAGGAGACTCAGGATAGATAAGATTCCTGGCTCCCAGCTATATATGGTGCTATCATCCAAAAATCAAGTGCTTATCATAAGCTGTGGAGAATAAGACAGTTATCTATAGAAATTCAGTATTAAAAAAATTTAAAAACCAGTCACTGATTTGGTATGTAATGTAGTTCCTAAGTCCTCAGGTTCTTCACTCAAAACGCTGTAAAGCCACCCAACCCCCATCAAAAGTAAAGTAGGCTTGAATGTACATTATAAAAGGGACTCCTATTCTATTTCAGCCAATAATGCAAGGTATACAATGACCCAAAAGACTGTGCATGTTTACAGAAACTATTAAAATTTCTTGAACTGAGAGAAAATATTTGAATCAAAATTTTAACTAGCTGGTCATTAATTTGGTTATTTACAAAAGGGTTTTTAAAGATAAACTACAAAAAAGACACAATGTGTATACATGTTTTCACTATAACTTTAATTTATCTATGACAGAAATTTACCTTTGGATACCATAAAAATGTCGGCTAAGATTTTCTGCAAAGACAATATCTGAATTTTGAATTGTAGGCTCCATTGATGGTCCAGAACACTGAAAAGAGAGGTAATTTTTTAATTTGAATTGAAACCCTTTTTTAATGTAACATAAATCATCTGAGTAGGCTTATAAGAAGAAAATTAAACAAATGTTCTTCAAGTTTGGAGGATGATTTATAAGTTGGAACCTGCTAGATAAGTTAAGCCCTACAGAGTGGCCACCGAATCTGGAAACACAAGCAAATATATTAAAAATAGTTTACTGAGAATACACTACAACAGATGAATAAAATATCTACATTTCCAAATTTTGACCATCCTGTATAATGAAAGCTCCATGAGGTCAGGGACCTTATCACTCATGTTCCCAATTTATAACCAACGCCAAAAGCAGTGCTTGGCATAAAGCTGATAATAAATATTTGAATAAATAAATGATTTATTTATTTTCTTGCTATTATCAAATATCCAGTGCCCATGATGGTAATTTATTAAGTAGTATCATACTGTTCTCAGTAAGTTCGTGCCTTGAGTTCTCTTCCAACAGAACAGCTTACTCATTTGATGGGGCTGTAACTTATTTTTTCTATTGAAAAATAGTGTCATAATGAGATGCACTTTAAAGACTTTCTATTAGTATGTGCTAAAAAAATGATCTCCATATATACCTCAAAACTGTAATAAATGATCATTGCCACTTAAAATATCTAAATACAGCAGGCTCCATTGACTTAGGCGTTGATAAAACTTTTTACTCAAAACCTCCTACTGAGGCAGAAATAACAAAGAACGCAATGAAAGTTTATGTCTGCTACCTCTGTAGCCCACTGGAAGTACCAATATAAATTTAAAAAATCAAAGAGGAGACTTTCAGTTAAATATATTTATTTGCATTTCTCCAGCCAAATTTGAGGTTGTATGACTGTGAATCCCTTAGGGTAAACTGATAAAAACAGCAATACCACCAATAAAGCCTACTCACTGGACATTCAATTTATTCTTTCATTTACATTAGAAAAGATTAGTACAGTCACAGTTGACAGATTTATGATGCAATATTTAGAAAAAACATTGGTCAGGGGGCAGACTTAACATTTTAATATTGACACCAAGCAGAATAATCATTTGTTTTAATGACAGCTAAACACAATGGGTTATGAGCAGGAGTTTTAAAAATTGGAGAATCTGTGCTGAAATTCCAAATCTACTTACTAACTGTGGAACCTGGAGCAAGTTACTTAAGCTTTCTGAGCCTCAGTTTCCTCATATGTATAGTGGATTTCTAATAAGAATCTCACAGAGTGGAAAAGATTAAATTAGTTAATAAATATAAAATATCAAACATCACTGGAAACAATAAGTAGAATTCAATAAATGGTAAAAAATTATCATCATTAGATTATTAATAGGGCCCATGTCAGAAACAGAATACAAAACCATATTTGAAGTAATGGTTCTTAATCTTACATCAGTGCTAATTCCAACAGTCTCTTACATCCCAAAATTTAGAAAGATTTCATGTTTTAATAGTCACATTTTAGTCATTAAATGACTTCAATTAAAATAAAGGAAAAACACATTTTCCTTCATTTAAAAAAAGCACATACTTAAAATTACTATTTTCTTTTATGTAAAAACTTACCATGACAACACCACCAACGTATTCAAAAGCACAATGAGCTATACAGCCATACTGAATAGTATAGCCAACAAGTCGAAAGGTTTTTCCCAGAACACCACGAAGCATAGTTCTATGCCGACTCTGCCACCACTGGCCTGATGGTAAATTTCAAAAAGTTTCATAATCAATACTATTTAAAACACTTAAGAAATAGCTCAACTATAAAATATTTACAATCACCCAGAATTTAGTAAATGCCTAATACAGCGTGGTGCAGAAAAAGCAAGAGCTTATTTTCATTTGTCCTAACGACATTTTAAATGGCAAATTAAAACCACTTAATATTTTGATCTACTGAACAGAGAGTATATTCAGATAAAATCACTGGGTTTATATATAAATTAGATAACTAGTAGATTCTGATTTTTTTTAAAAGATTTTATTTATTTATTTGACAGAGATAGACAGCCAGCGAGAGAGGGAACACAAGCAGTGGGAGAGGAAGAAGCAGCCTCCCAGCGGAGGAGCCTGATGTGGGGTTCGATCCCATAATGCCGGGATCACGCCCCGAGCCGAAGGCAGACGCTTAATGACTGAGCCACCCAGGCGCCCCTAGACTCTGATTTTATCTGTCTCCTTTCATGCTTTGATTTTTTTTCTTGGTATTAATATAAATACCTAAGAAAAGATATTAACTCTCTCAAAGTACTAATAATAGTTTTTCATACTGTTGCCTGCTATATCAGTTCTTGCCATAATATGACATAAAAGAGAAAGCACTCGAATGGGTATATGCAAATTCAAGTATTAAATTGATACTTTCATTAACTTGTGTGATCTTCAGTGACTTACTTAACTTCTCTTGGCCTAGAAATAATATCTTACAGAATGGTTCTGAGAATAAAATTCAATAACATGTCAAAGTGCTTTGTAAATTATACAGTTACATTCAGTTGTCAGCTATTGACTATTGATACAATGAATGCATGAATACTATGAAACAACATAAAGAACTATATAAAGATTTTTTTAAAGCTACATAAAAAGTTAATATTATTCACTAAAATATTCCTAGTAATCTGTCCCTTCCTTTCCATTTACCTGTTACAACTATGTTTCAAGAATTTCTCAACTAATGGCCTAAGGTGTAGGCCTAGGCTACTATGCACTGTTCTCAGATTAAATTTACTGAAACAAATCAATAATAATAAGTTAACATTTGCTCAATACTTACTATATGTCAGGCTTTACAAATTAACTTCTGCAGGTATTATTACTATCCTCATTTTATAGATAAGAAAAAGGAGCCTAAGAATAGTTAACTTATATACTCAGCATCACAAAGTTGGAAAATGATGGAGTCAAGAACTTAATCATTACGTTACACTGATTCATTCCTGTATTCCTGCCCTGCTCCCATAACCTCAATGGCTCTCCCCTGGATAAAGTACAGATTACTTAGACTCATTTTCAGGATCCATGACAGATGGCTTCCATCCCATCCTCAGTTTCCAACCTGATCTTCCCTGATACTCCTATATGACCTGACTACTCAATCATATTGGTCTGTTCTTCAAGTAAACTTTGCCAGTGAACACATTTATACCAACACCCATGCCTGAATATTCTTCATGATACCCATCATTTATCTAATTTGTAACTCTTCTCCAAATGCTCTCAACAGGCAAGATTTTCTTTCTTTTCTAGGTTCCCATGGGTCTTCATGTTCATTTTTTTAAATATATACATTGAGAGCACTGTTTCTAAAGTTGATCTGCCTGAATTTGGAACCTGGCTCCACCATATTTTAGCTGTGTGACCTCCAGGAAGTTATTATGCCTCGTTGAGTCTCCATCTATAAAATGGACTTAGGGGTGCCTGGGTGGCTCAGTTGTTAAGCATTTGCCTTCAGCTCAGGGCGTGATCCCAGCATTCTGGGATCGAGCCCCGCATCAGGCTCCTCCACTAGGAGCCTGCTTCTTCCTCTCCCACTCCCCCTTATGTGCCCTCTCTCGCTGGCTGTCTCTCTCTCTGTCAAATAAATAAATAAAATCTTAAAAAAAATAAAATTTAAAAAATAAAATAAAATAAAATGGACTTAATACCTAACTAAGAGAATTAGTAAGGATTACATGTAATCAGACATGTAATCTGTGTTGCAGAGTATTTCAATAAATGCTAGTTACCGTATCATTCACTTGGCAATCCACATATGCTCTATAACCTAACATTAGTTGTATTTTCAATTATTTAAGTTTCTTGCTAACTGATCTTTAAATAATAGAATTTTACAGCCTACAGCATAGGATTATATCTTTTATTTGTGTTATATTACTTATTAGTGTTCATTCACCTATTAAACATTTACTATTGGGGCGCCTGGGTGGCACAGTGGTTGAGCATCTGCCTTCAGCTCAGGGCGTGATCCTGGAGTTATGGGATCGAGCCCCACATCAGGCTCCTCCGCTAGGAGCCTGCTTCTTCCTCTCCCACTCTCCCTGCTTGTGTTCCCTCTCTCGTTGGCTGTCTCTATCTCTGTCAAGTAAATAAATAAAATCTTAAAAAAAAAAAAAAACAACATTTACTATGTCTCCTCCTCTAACAAGTTTTCCTTGACACCCTCCCAAGAAATGTTACTTATGCTTTGTGTCACTCACCTTCCTTAGGCATACACTGATTATAATGCTTACCAAATTATATTGTTTATATATTTTTCCCTTATTACACTACATTTGTTTATATGTCTGTGGGCAGTGACTGTGCTAATCATCTTTGAATCCGAGGGCCTACTAAAGAAGACAGTAAACAGAAGGCTTATCTGAAGAAATTAATGAATGAATTTTGAACCCAATCTCCTATACCTTCCATATCTTCATTATTATAGAATGGTTATAATGTTCAAAATGATGAGAAGACCACTGAGATTTTTGGTTAATGAAGAGACATGTTAATGTCATATTCACTGACAAAAGAAATTGTCAGTAACATCCTGAAAAGTCTTCTCATTAAATCATTCATTTAATATGAAAAATAACTCCTTCCATCAGGAGGAATAAGGAATTTGGTTTAGTTATAACTGTTGTACTTTAAAAATTAGTAATTTATAGTATAAGCTCAAAAAATAAAAAGTGTAATTTAAAAATAAAAACCCTTCATTATTGAAACTATTAATTCAAACAGGCTCTTAAGAGGAAAAACACAATAATAATAGAGTAAATTTTATCTATAAAGTTAATTAGGTTGCCTAAGAACTACTTTGCTCTAACTATAAAATTAGGGGAAAATGGGTAAGTCCTTAGCTTAGTTCTGAAAATGATAATAAATCCTAAAAAGTAGTGAGATGGATACTACATTTTAAAACTAAAATAAAAATGGGCTTAACCTGATATTAGAGAGGAGATATATTAATAAACAAGAGGAAACATATGGCATTCACCAAGAAGCTATTGCTAATACAGGTGAAAGGTGAAATTAGAGGGTAAATCACTTAGCCATCTACCAAAATTTAAAACATTGGATTATGCAATAGAATCCACTTGGTTAAAAAACATACTCAAAAACACAAAGATGCTGTAACTATACAGTGGTTCTGAATCACTGAGAAGGTTTGTTATTAACTCCCATTCAGAAGTAATTGGGGCCATAAAGCCTTTTTTTATAACACAGACAATGCCCAACTCCAAATACAATGTTTGTGATGAAACGGTCTCATAAAATAATAAAATTAATAGATGAGAGTGATCAGAATAAAGAAGTTAACAGACACTGTTTCTTCCCAATAGATATTGGTAACAGAATGGAGTTTGAAGTATCTAAAACTACTTTGGATATTAGTCTCTTAAGGGGGAAAAGATAGCTATGAAGCTATTTGGAGAGAAGTCTGAGGATAAAGACTATTTGACCCTGTATTTTAAAAGTGCATTGAGAAGCACTGTTGAGAAATATTGAAATTGACAATAAGAGCTCATGGATTTTTTTTTTTTTTTAAGAGTAATCTCAGAGTGGAAAGTAGCATTCATATAAAACACAAAATAAGCCACACACTGCTGGCACTTAGCCTTACTAGGAAAAAAGATAAAGACAAAGGTTCTAAACCTCTGGTTTACATAGTTATTTCAAAGGTCCACGAATCTATATGTGCATACATGCACTAGATAACTTCTGCTTGTCCCTTCTCCACCCTTCTCCATACTACTCTCTGCGCTAGGAAAACTGACCTATGTGAAATACATCAAGGCACTCCTGTAACCTTTAATTGAACTCCAGCAGCAAGTCAGAGGAAGGAAGAGTTATATATTTTCCTGGTTCCTTACCTGTAGACTCTTCTTAGGCTCACTATGTCTTTGGACCAAAGGCAGTCTGCTATGCAGTAATCGCTCTTCTAGGTTCCTATAACCCCTCCTTTTCCTGGTCCCTTCAAGCTTAGGAGTGAAAACAGATTTACTGATGTTGGATCTTGTTCCAACCCTGGTGATTCTCCAGTATCTTGCACACACTTCTGTAATTAGTTTCTGTAAATAAACCTTCCTTAAATTATCCTATTTTTAAACCTTCCTTAAATTATCCTATTTTGAGTGTGTCAGATGTTTCCCATAGGCACGCTGATGATATAATATACCACTTGCTAAAAAAACAACTCATCATGTAGAAGTTTACAATATTTGATATTAATGAAGTAATTCTCATAAACAGGCATTGCAACACTGCTGATGGTTATGGAAAACAGACAATCTCTAAGAAGAGGAACGTGACTATCGTAATGACATATACATTTTACTCTCTGACCCAACCACCCCCACTTTCAGGAATTATCCAAAATACAGCTCCAAGATTCAAACATCATGTGCACAAGATTCTTTATATTAGCATTATCTGAAATAGCAAAATCAGAAACAAGTCAAATACACATCCATAGAAAACAGGTTAATTAAATTAGGGTATATCTACACAAAGGAGTTCTATACATCCATAGGGGAAAAAACAGTTCTATGAGCTGATATGAAATGATTTCTAGGTAAACTACTTTTTTAAAAAGGTGCAAAAAAGTATATATAGTAACTTATCATTTCTGGAAGAAGGAAAGAGAATTTTTTTTTTTTTTTCCAAAAAGAAAATAACCCAGGGGCGCCTGAGTGGCTTAGTCAGTTAAGCGTCTGCCTTCGGCTCAGGTCATGATCCCAGGGTCCTGGGAATGAGCCTTGTATCGGGCTCCCTGCTCAGTGGAGAGACTGCTTCTCCCTCTGCCTGCTGCTCCCCCTGCTTGTGGTCTCTATCTCTCACTCTTGCTCTACTTCTCCCCACCCCCCTGCTTGCTCACTCTCTCTAATAAATTTCTTTAAAAAAAAGAAAAGAAACCAGAAAATAATGAAAATGGTTACATTTATAAAGGGAGTAGGTGGGAACAATGTGAATGGGATAAGAACAAATATACGTCCATATACAGTTCTGAGTCAAATGCTTTTACACAGCCAAAAAAACCAGAAGTAAACAAAAAAGATTTAAAAAGGGAATTTTAAAATTGAAAACAAATAAGAAAAATAAGCCTATCTGTATACTCAAAATGCCAACATTACCAAACAGAAGAAGCAATTCAAGTATTTTTGAACACAGTATAGAAAGATGTAGTCTAAGGTCAAAAAAAACTGCAAATGAAATCTTAAACTTCTCTTAGTAGGTTTATTGTTCTTTTATGTGTATGTCAGATAATACAAATGAGTAAACATTAAAATATTGGAAGCAAGATTCTCAATGTTAGAAAGAGGCTAGAAATATGGAATGAGAGGTTAAGGACAAATTGGAGGTATAAAAACAAACTAATTTAAATAAAGAAATACGTGTGTATGTCTGCCTGCCTGCCTATATAAAATATCATCCTAGCTCTGACCACTGAAAAGAAGCAATGACACTGCAGTAGTAGGGAGCACACTTAGCACTCAGATTTTTGTTTTCCAAATATCATTCCCCAATAGGAGAAATAGTTTAGGGCACAATCTTGTGCCAGAAAGCAAGCATGTGCTCAAAGACAAATGCAGACATAGGAACCATTTTAAAGGGTCTCCCACTGGCCAAATGTGGGATTAAAAAAAAAAAAAAAAAGTAGTAACAGTAATGGATAATATATTAGATTTAAAATAAAATCTATTGAGTACATACTGATTTTTTTTTAAGGTTTTATCTATTTATTTGACAGAGAGAGAGACAGCCAGCGAGAGAGGGAACACAAGCAGGGGGAGTGGGAGAGGAAGAAGTGGAGGAGCCCGATGCGGGGCTTGATCCCAGAACGCCGGTATCACGCCCTGAGCCGACCACAGACACCTAACGACTGAGCCACCTGGGCGTCCCAAGTACATACTGATTTTTTAAAAAAGATGTATGTGTTGGAGACAGGAAAAGATCGTTATCAAAAAATGCCAGCTAATAGATACAGAGGGAATAATAAAACTACTACCAGTGTAATAACTGATTCTGGCAAGGGTCAATAGATGCTAAAAATTACTGGGTGAAAGGTTGTTGGTAAACAGGATCTGTGCAAAGTATTAAAGTAAATAACTTATTATTTAAATAAAATACCTTTATATTAAGCAATCTGGCAAACATTATCTTAACTAAGTGAGCAAATCTAGCTGCAGAAACTGATATGATGTAGCTTCCTGACATGATGCAATGACAAGTACATTATCATCTGTGTACTGTTCTTAAAAATGTGTAACCTAAATATAATTATGAATAATCAGACATATCCATTCCATACATCTCTGTGGTCATTCTACAACACAATAACTTGAACACTTAAAAAAATATGTTTAATGAAAGAAAAAAATAATAAAACTATGATTTTAATTACAAAAAAATACAAAGACATGATGATTAAATACAGTATGAAATCCTGACTGGACCCTGGAGTGAAAGGGAGAAAAAAAAAGGCAATTAAAGATATCATGGAGATAATGGGAAATTTGAACATGGTTTGTAAATCAAATACATCATTGTTTCAATATTAAATTTCTTTTTTTTTTTTAAGATTTATTTATTTCAGAGAGAGAGATAGCACGAGCTGGAAGGGCAGAGGGAGAGAGAATCTCAAGCAGACTCCATGCTGAGCGTGAAGCCTGGTGAGGGGCTTAATCCCACAACCATGAGATCATGACCTGAGCAGAAACCAAGAGCCAGACACTCAACTGCACCACATAGGTGCCCACAATGTTAAATTTAACAATATCACAACTGTGCAGGAGAACAATCTTGTTCATAGGAGAGAAACACTGATTTAGAGAAGAATGTCATGTCTGCAACTTTCTTTCATATAGTTTACTTCTACTACTGAGAAAGAGAGATGGTAGATGTAGATAGAGAAGTTTATACACAGACACATAAACATATATACACACATATTTACATACAGATATATATACAAAAGAATAGAAAAAACTAATATAGCAAAATGTTCATTGTAAATCCAGATGGAGTGTAAACAAATGTGTATAGTACTATTTTTTCAACTTTATTATAGAACTTAACTTTTTAAAAAAGAAGCACTTGTGGGGAAAAGGGTATTCTTACAGTCATTCAGTCATTCAATCATTCAACAAATATTTACTGAGATTTTATTATATGCCAGATACTGCATTCAACTCTAGAAATATAATACTGAACATGATGCCTGTCCTTATAGAGCTTATAGTTTATTGGGACAGATGTCACAAACAAACACATAAATATATTAAGTACTTTCCAAAAGGAAAAATTAGGATAAAGTGATAAAGACCGATGAGTGGGGCGTATTTTCTTTAGGATGAATCAGGAAAGATTTCTCCAAGGAAATACCACTGAAGTTAGGTTCTGAAAGACAAGAAAATTATAATTACGGCGGGGATGGGAAGAACATTATAGGCAGAAAAAAAACAGCATGCATGTGCTTAAGGAACTAAAAGAAGGGTGGAGCACTATATGAAGGACATAAAATGAGACTAAAAAGATAGGCAAGATTATTCAAGGTCTTGAAGAATTTTGCATTTTATTCTGAGTGAAGTGAAGCCACTGAAAGATCTTAAGTAAACAGGAGAGTACAATGACTCGATTTTCAATTTAATATCACTCTCACTGCTATGCAGAGAAAAGGACTGGAATAGGGGCAGAAATAAAAATGCTGGCTGGTCAGCTGGGCTGGACTCACTACAGAGATGGCAGTGGAAATGGAGAGAAATGAATAGATTTGAGAAATTTAGCAGGCAAAATAAACGGCAAGAAAAAGGAAAGAATCAGGATGACTCTCAAGTTTCTGGACTGAGGAGGTAAATGGAGGTCTATCCACAGGGTTTTATGCATACCCATATTTGTAATAGAAAACAGTCCAGTTTTGGTCATGTTAAATTTGATATATCCATGATATATTCAAATGGATGTGTATGAGACTGGAACACCAGAGCTCAAAGCAAGTTTCATACATGACAAGTCTTGAAAAAATAATCCCTATCTCAGTGATGATTTTATTCTACTGCAAACAAGAGAAAACTAGAACAACAGTAATTCAAACAAGGAAGATATTTATTTTCTAACAATATTAGCTGCTACATCCAAGTTACAAGCAGAAAAAATTATTAAGAGTTTACTGCCTACTAATTTGTTATCTTTCTATCCAGGAAAAAAAACACCTTCGTTCCATTTACATCTAACTAGCCAAAACTATGTAACTAAGGGGTGCTAGGAGAATATTGCTATTTTCTTTTTAAGTGTTATAGCACTATTTTACTCTTAAAAATCATCTGGGTACTACCTTAAAAAAATTAAAGCTTTTTTTTCTTTTTAAATATTCTGTTTATTTATTTGACAGAGATAGACAGCCAGCAAGAGAGGGAACACAAGCAGGGGGGGTGGGAGAGGAAGAAGTAGGCTCCCAGCGGAGGAGCCTGATGTGGAGCTTGATTCCAGAATGCCAGGATCACGCCCTGAGCCGAAGGCAGATGCTTAACGACTGAGCCACCCAGGCGCCCCAAAAAATTAAAACTTATTAAAAAGTATGAAAGGGAGATGTAGAAAAGGAGACAACATAAATAGTCACCTCTTCAGAAAAGTCCGACTACTCAGGCCAGCTAAAAAGTAGAGCAGGGTTTTTCATCTTCAGCAGTATTAACACTTGGGCCAGACAAGTAAGTCTTTGTTGTGGGCAGCTATCTTAGACATTGTAGGATTTTAGCAACTCTGGCCTCTAGATACCAGCAGTATCCCCTTCCCCAGTCGTGATGATCTAAAATGTTTCCAGACATTACCAAATGTTCCTGGGATGCAAAACCACCTTCAGTTGAGAACCACTGCAGTAGAATAATAGAAAGAATATGGTACTGAACAGGTTTTTTTAAAAACCTAGAAACATATCGGCATGCTTTGAGAGCCAATGGTAAGAATCCCACAGGGAGAGAGGCTAACGATGAGGAGCAATTACTGATGAGAGAGGGAAAAAGGATGGGGAAATAGATGACTGAACATTGAAGAAAGGAGGCAAGAGGAGGACTTCAATGCCAATTTTGACAGAGTAGTTTGTACCAGATTAACCTTCTTGGTGAAAACAAGAAAACAATTACAAAATCTGAATAAAATATACAAAATAGCTGTTTAGATGCAGTAGGCAGCAATCTAGGCAGAAAGTAAGGGGCTAGGATCTATGAAAGAAGGGAAGAACATAAGGTAAGCTCCACATTCACTTGGCCTTTTCTCTGAGAGTATTGGCCAATTCACAGCACAGGAAAATAAGAATTTTAGGAGAAAGTGGCAGTCCTACTTATCCAAGACAGAGGTTGGAATTTGTGGTTGTCAAAGAAGATGGCATGTGAGGGCCAAGCTGCAAACAGGAAGGGACCACAAGTCTGCATGTAATCTCTCCATGAGGTGTTAGCCAACTCCTAAACTGCCACTGAGCAGTGTGTGACTCCCAGAGTATCAGCAGTAAACAGAGGATAAAAAGGCTAGAAACCTAAGCAAAATGTTAGCAACCACAGAAAACCATTCAAGGTGAGGGAGACATGGGCTGGACTTTAAGACCCTCCAAGTTTACCCATCTTAGTTAGGACTACGGTAAGGTTACCACTGGGAGTGAGGGCAAAACTGAAATAGATCAGCCTTAACAAAAACTACAACCAACCCTAGACAGGATTAAAGCAACCTATTCATACACTACCTACCTACCTCCAAAACAAAACTAAAACCCTTAATTTTCCTAGAAAGAACACATTATTTAGAACTCCTATAATACTTTTTATAAACTTGGAGTAGGAAAGCCTTCTAAAAAAAAGATATAATTCATACACCATTAAATTCACTCTTTTAAGGTATGAAATTCAGTGGTTTTAGTATATCCACAAGGTTTTTAGTGTATCCATCACCATTATCTAATTCCAGAACATTTTCATCATCTCAAAAGAAAAACAAACAAACAAAAACCCCTGTATTCATTAGCAATTACTCTCCATTTTTTCCCCTCTTCCTTTTAGCTCCTGGCAACCATGTGTCTATGGATTTGCTTATGCTAGATATTTTATACAAATGGAATCATACAATATGTGGAGTATTTTTTTTTTTATTGGTCTCTTCTACTTGCACAATGTTTCCAAGGTTCATTTGTTGTAGCATGAGTCAGCACATCATTCCTTTTTATGGCTGAATAATATCCCAATACATGGATACATCATTTTTCTGTATCCACTCATCAGTTGATGGACATCTGGGTTGTTTTCACTTTTTGGTTATTACGACGAATGTGCTATTAACATTTGTGTACAGTTTTTGTGTGGTCACATGTTTTCAATTCTCTCAGATACAGATCTAGGAGTAAAAATGTTGAGTCACATGCAAAGGCTGTGTTTAACTTTTTGAAGAACTGCCAAACCGTTTTCCAAAGTAGTTGCACCATTTTATATTTTCACTAGCCACGTATTAGGGTTCCAATTTCCCCACATTATTGCCAATACCATTTGTTATTGTCCACATTTCATTACAGCCATCCTAGTGAGAGTGAAGTGGATACCACTGTGGCTTTGATTGGCATTTCCCTAATAACCAATGATGCTAAGCAGCTTTCCCATGTGCTTACTGGCCATTTATATATCTTCCTTGGAGAAATATCTATTCACTCCCCCAACAGTTTTTTAAATTGGGTTATTATAATTTTTCATTTAATTCAACAAATGATTATAAGCATGCTATAAAATATGACCAAGTGACTTCATTCAATCAAAGCATGTTATAAAATAGAACAAAATGACTGGAATTCCTACAGAAAAAAACAGGTGATTCAGATATTAATATTAATAGAAAGACGAAAATAACTATGACTAACATTGAATGACTAACATTCAAAAAAATGAGGGAAAAATGGTGAAGCTGAGCAGACAATAAAACTATTAAAAAATCAAGTGAAAATTCCATACAACGCAAAGCCACAGAATAAATTAAAATTTAAAATTCATTACATTTACTAGCAGATTAGACTCGGCCTAACAGAAGTAAACTTGAAGGTAGGTTGGGAGACAGTAATCAGACTGAAGTACAGAAAGGAAAACAGGTGGACAATATAGGAAACAAGTATAATCATGGATCTAAAGAAAAAGAGAATAGACAGAAGCAATATTTTGAAGAAATAATGGTACACAGGTTTCCAAAACTGATAAGAGACATTAACTCACAAGTTCAAGAAACTTAGCAAACCCTAAACAATATAAATCAAAAGAAACAAACAAAATACAGCCAGGCACAGTACCATAAAACTACAAAAATTAAGATAATGAGAAGGCAAAACTACGAAGACAGTAAAAAGATTAATGGTTACCACGGATTGGGAGGAGTGATGAACAGGCAAAGAACAGAGGATTTTTAGGGCTCTGAAAATTCTATGGTCCTATAATGATGGATACAAGTCATTACACATTTGTCCAAGGCCAAAGAATATACAACACCAAGAATAAACTAATAAACTGTAATGTAAACTATGACCTTTGAGTGATTATGATGTGTCAATGTAGGCTCATCAATTATAAGAAATGTACCACTCTGGAGGGGGATATTGATAATGCACATGGTTATGCATGTGTTGAGACAGGGAATACTCGGGAAATCTCTGTATCTACCCCGGTTTTGCTGTAAATCTTAAACTGCTTTAAGAAAATAGTCTTTAAAAAAAAAGACAATGAAATACTGCCTTAAACATGAATTTAAATTCTGGTATGTCTACACATATAAATGTGATTCATAAAAAAAAAAAAAGACAATGAGGAAAGTTTAAAAGTGGTCAGAAATATAGGCCGCTTTATTTTCAAATTCATAATTCTGTCTGTTCAACAGAATGGCTAACTTTTTATAAGATAAATGGAAACCACAAAAAAATGCAATGTCAACTTTAAAGTGCTGAAAAGTACCCATCTATAAGTCTATACTCAGTGAAAAATCCTTAAAAAAGCTAAAGCAAAATAAAAAACATTTTCAGAAAACAAGTTTTCAGAAAATTTTTGCCAGAGCACCTGTAATAAAATACATAATAAGGGAGTAATTCAGGCAAAAACAAAATGAAACAGGCAATTGCAAAATGGAACAAAGAAAACTCAGAGCACATATTTGGATAAAGATAATGAAGCCATTTAAAACAATAACAAAAATGTTTTAAGGGCCAGAAGACATGTTAAAGTATTATTTATATCAACAATAGCACAAAAGGTAGAAGGGAGTTAAATGAAGTTAAACTAGTAAGTTTCGGCACAGTTCTAAAAGGGTTAAAGTGGTATTTGAGTTAATTAATAAAAAGTCAAAAATTCATGTTATAATATGTAAGAAATAAAAACTGAAGGATTAGATAATAAGTTAATCGAAGGAAAAAAGATTTGAGTGAGGAAAAATCCTATGATTACAAAAGACAAGACAGGAGAAATAAAAGAAAAACATGACAAAAACACAAAATTAATGGAAAGATGGTAGACTTCATTCAAAAATAGTGTCCATTAAATCTAAAAGAATATACCAATAAAAGATGAAGATTGTCAGATTGGATTGAAAAAAAAAAGCCACATTTCCTACTCACAAACTTTAAATTTTTGGTAGCAAAAATAATGAAAGTGAAAGAAATTCCACACAGATTCACCATTTATTTATATCAATAAATGAACAAACAGGCTCTAGGGTAATATTAAAGACAAAAATAAATACTTCATAAGAATAAAAGGATTTTAAAAATTCAAAGGACTGAAAAATCATTCTATATTCTCTAAAATATTTAACAGAAGAGTTAAACTGGAAGTCAAAAACAAAGAGGTAACTAAACATTTGCAAATACATGCAAATTAAAGAACATACATCTTTAAAAATTCCAATTTTTTAGTAAACAATAAGGAAAATATGGAGCGCCTGGGTGGCACAGCGGTTAAGCGTCTGCCTTCAACTCAGGGCATGATCCTGGCATTAAGGGATGGAGCCCCACATCAGGCTCCTCCGCTATGAGCCTGCTTCTTCCTCTCCCACTCCCCCTGCTTGTGTTCCCTCTCTTGCTGGCTGTCTCTCTGTCAAATAAATAAATAAAATCTTTTAAAAAAATAAATAAATAAGGAAAATATGACATCAAAACTTGTGGGAGCCACCTATAGCAATAAGAAGAAAATTTATAGCTTTTAATAAATAAAATAAAAAAGGATGAAAACTTATGACCTAATTTTATCTCAGAAAGACAGAAAAAGAGGCACAGATTAAAACCAGAAACTATAGAGAAGAAAATAATAACACAATCAATGATATAAAAAAGCAAACATGCAATAGCAAAATTAATGAAACCAAAAGCTGGTTGTTTTACAAAATTAGTAAAACTAATAAACTGTAGGAAGTCTTGATCTGATCAAAGAAAAAACAAGGTGAGAGAGAACCCAAATTATCAGTATAAGGATTAAAAAAAGGAGTCAACACTAGAGATCTGACAAATATTAAAGATCATAGAAGGATGTTATAAAAAACCTCAGCCTAGGGGCGCCTGGGTGGCTCAGTTGTTAAGCGTGTGCCTTCGGCTCAGGGCGTGATCCCGGAGTTCTGGGATCGAGCCCCCCATGTCAGGCTCTTCTGTTGGGAGCCTGCTTCTTCCTCTCCCACTCCCCCTGCTTGTGTTCCCTCTCTCACTGGCTATGTCTTTCTCTCTCAAATAAATAAATAAAATCTTCTTAAAAAAAAATTTCAGCCTAATAACATTTTAAATTAAGTTAAATTTAATTGATACACCTTCCCAAGACTGACAGAAGAAATTAAAAATCTGGATAGTCCTATTAAGTATACAAGAAATTTAATTTATGATTAAAAATATTCCCACAAAGAAAAACCCAGGCCCAGATGGCTTCACTGATAAAATTCTTCCAAACATTTAAGGAAGAAATAACATCAATCATAAACTCTGTAAATGAACAAAAAATGAAGGAATACTTCCCATCTGGTTTTACACAGTCAGTATAACCTTGATACCAAAACTTGACAAGGGCATAACAGGAAAGCAAAATTACAAAACAAATTCTCTCATTGACGTAAATACAAAAAAATCCTAAACAAATTCAGCAAACTGAATACAATAGTATATAAAAAAGAGCATGAGCAAATGGAGTTTATTCCAAGGATAGAAAGTTGGCATAACATTTTTCCAAGGGGGAGGGAGAGAGAGAATCCCAAGCACGCTCTGTGCCCAGTGTGAAGCCCAATGCTTAACCAACTGAGCCACCCAGGTACCCCAGCATAACATTTTAAAATCAATTATTTATTAATAGAATAAAAAGAAAAAAAGAAAGAAAATCATGTGACCACCCACACTGACACAGTAAAATCATCTGATAACATTTAACACTTCTTTTGATAAACCTAGGAATAGAAGGGGACTTCTTTTAAACTATAAGGATTATCTACAATAACAAACAACAATAACAAAATCTTAGAGCCCATATCATATTAATGGTAAACTAATGACAATTCACTAAGAAAGGTATAAAACCTGGAAAGGAAGAAGTTAAAAGGTCATCAGTAACAAATGTGATTTCTCTATATAGAAAATGAATAAACATATGCATTAGCAGGGTCTCTTTACACAAGATCAGTATGCAAAAAAATCACTGAATTTCCATGTACTAGCAAAAACCAACTAGAAAACAAAATTTTAAAATACCATATGACTTACTTAAAAAATGATAAAATATCATATATAGCAATATTAAAAATCATCAAATACTTAAGACAAAGTCAAAGGAAACATGTAAGACCTTTACAAAATGCTGAGAGAAAATGAAGAAGACCTAAACAACAGAAAGATATACTGTATTTAGGGATTCAAAGCATTTCCAGTGTTATCAATTCTCCCTCAAATTGGTCTATACATTCAATATAATTCCAGTGGATTAATTTTTTACAGTAGAAAATGGCATACTCATTGTAAGATACATATATAGAAATGCAAAAGATCTAGATTGGCCAAGGCAAACATTAAAAAGAATAAAACTGGAGAAGCTTACTTCAAATATCAAGATTCATGATAAGTTTACAATAACAGAATATTGTATGTGGTAAATCTAGACAAACAGATCAATGGAATCAAAGAACAGAGCTACACTTATATGGTTTTCTGATTTATAACAAACGTTTTAGTACAGTCCAGTGGGAAAAGGATGGTCTTTTTAATAATTGGTGTTAGGTCAAAGATACGCATACTAGAGGAAAAAAAAAAAAAAAACAAACCTTGACCCATAACCTCACCAGGTACAAAAATTAATTTGGGAGCGATTACAGACAAATATATGAATGGTAAAGTATTAATACTTTTAGCAGAAAATGCACATTATCTTCAATACTTTTGGGTAAGGCTAAAACACTAACCCTAAAAGACTGATCAATCTGATTTTGCTAATATTAAAAACTTCTATATATCAAAACACCATTTTTAAAAAGGCAAATAAACAGGGAGCAAATATCTATATCTGTATAGAAAGATACAGTGATCTCTAGGTATCTGTCTGGAAAAGGAACATCCAGAATATACAGAAAATTCAAACAATCATTTAAAAAAAAGACAAGACAACCTAACAAAAATTAAGCAACAGAAAGGAAGATTTCACAAAAGAGGATATCCAATTGGCTGATATGAAAAGCTCATCATTTTTTATTAGGGAACTGCAAATTATAAGAGATACTACCATAAAACCATCACAGTGGCTAAAATTACAAAGACAATATGAAAAGCTGAAAAAGATATGGAGCAACTAGAACCATCAATCACTGCTGATGAAAGAATAAATTTATACAACTAATTTGGAAAACTATTTGGCCATCCTAATATATACCCACAGAAAGAGATGCTTCTATTCACTAAATGTCACATACAAGAATTTTCATAGCAGCTTTATTCATAATATCTCAAAACTATAAACAACCCAAATACCAACCATTAGGAGAATGAATAAATTGTGGTATATTCCTATACCAGGACACTACACAGCAATGAAAAGGAATAAAATACTGTTACATGCAACAACATGAATAAATCTCACAGATATAATGTTAGTGGAAAAGACAAACACAAATGATGTATGATTTCATACATGTTACATGATTCCATTTATATTACTCACTTTTATGAAGGTCAAATATAAACAAAACTAATCAGTGAGGAGAGGTCCGAAAAGCTAAATTTTGGGGGCAGGTATTTGAGCTCAAGTAGTGGTTACACAGGTGCGTGTATGTGTATATATAGGGAAATATATATATATATATAGAACACATAAGTGTGTGTGTGTGTGTGTGTGTGTATCAATCAATCAATCATTCAAGGCCAGAGAGGGTGGGATAAAATAAAAATAGATTGGCTTTTTACAGAAGTTGGGACAGTTTCTCCAACATAATTAGAAGGAAAACAGGAAGGGTTCAGATATTGGTAGTTTTGTCAGTTTTGATGGCAGACAAATGAGGGAGCTGTTGCTCCAGGTTTTTATTTTCTCAATCTCATGAGTTGAGGTCATGCATGAGCAGAGATTAGGAACTCTCAGAATAAAAAAGACTGATAAACTGAGAACTGGTTACAGATGTTATTAGCATCCTGTCGCTGCTGTAGAATACCTACTGCAAAGTTAGGGCTCGAAACAACACATATTTATTGTAAAGTTAGGGCTTGAAACAATGCAAATTTATTATCTTACATTTCAAACTATACTACAAAGCTATAGTAATCGAAACTGTATGGTACTGGCATAAAAACAGACACACAAATCAATGGAACAGAACAGAGAGGCCAGAAATAAAGCCACGCTTACATGGTCAATTAATCTATGACAAAGGAGGCAAGAATATACAATGAGGAAAGAGTCTCTTCAATAAACGGTGTTGGGAAAACTGGATAGCAACATGCAAGAGAATAAAATTGGGCCACTTTCTTATACCATACACAAAAATAAACTCAAAATGAATTAAAGACCTAAATTTATGACCCAAAATCAAAACTCCTAAAAGAAAACATAGGCAGCAATCCCCTGGATATCAGTCTTGACAATATTTTCTGGATCTGTCTCCTCAGGCAAGGGAAACACAGTTAAGGAAAACCATCAACAAAATGAAAAGGCAATACTAAATGGGAGAAGATAATCTGCAAATAATAAATCTGGAAAGGGATTAATATCCAAAATACATAAAGAACTCACATAACTCAACACCAAAAAATTAAAAAAATCCCATAAATAACCCAATTAAAAAATAGGCAGAGGACCTGAGTAGACATTTTTCCAAAGAAGACATACAGATGGCCAACAGACATATGACAAGATGCTCAATATTACTAATCATCAGGGAAATGCAAATCAAAACCATGAGATATCACCTGACACCAGTCAGACTGGCTATATCAAAAAGATAAGAAAGAACAAATGTTTGCCAGGATGGGGAGAAAAGGAAGCCCTTATGCACTATTGGTGGGAATATAAACTGGTGCAGCAACTATGGAAAACAGTATGGAGGGTCCTCAGAAAATTAAAAATTGAAATACCATACAACCCAGTAATTCCACTTCTGGATATTTATGCAAAGGAAACAAAAACACTAATTCAAAAAGATATATGCATCTTTTCGGGGAAAAAAGAGTAAAGTATTAATGTTAATTGAGACAACCAATTTACAGAAATTAATGCATTTTAAAGTACAAGTAGCTGAAGAAGTGATTAAAATCATTACCTTTTTTTGTTTTAATAAGAAGTTAGTGAGCATATTAGCATTTAAAGAAATGGAGGAGAGAGAAGTAGATGTGAAGAAGAAAAATCCTGATGTTACAGTTTTACTACATTTACCCTCATTTGGACAAGAATGACATTCCTGAGACTTCCTGTGATTTCTCAAATTCAAGGATATCTACACAAGATACTTTTTTCCCACATAATGGTTGTAAATAAAATAACTGAAAGATATATATGTCCATTTCAGAACCTGCATGGAAGTTATTGTGACAAGAAGAGAAAAACAGACTCATTAAGACATGGATGCAGCCACTCTGGAAAACAGTGTGGAGGTCCCTTAAAAAGTTAAAAATTGAGCTACCCTATGACCCAGCCATTGCACTACTGGGTATTTACCCCAAAGATACAGACGTAGTGAAGGGCCATATGCACCCCAATGTTCATAGCAGCATTGTCCACAATAGCCAAATCGTGGAAGGAACTGAGATGCCCTTCAACAGATGACTGGATTAAGAAGCTGTGGTCCATATATACAATGGAATATTACTCAGCTATCAGAAAGAACGAGTTCTCAACATTTGCTGCAACATGGACGGCACTGGAGGAGATAATGCTAAGTGAAATAAGTCAAGCAGAGAAAGACAATTATCATATGATTTCTCTCATCTATGGAACATAAGAACTAGGAAGATCGGTAGGGGAAGAAAGGGATAAAGAAAGGGGGGGGTAATCAGAAGGGGGAATGAAGCACGAGAGACTATGGACTCTGGGAAATGGGCTGAGGGCTTCAGAGGAGAGGAGGGTGGGGGAATGGGATAGACTGGTGATGGGTAGTAAGGAGGGCACGTATTGCATGGTGCACTGCGTGTTATACGCAACTAATGAATCATCGAACTTTGCATCGGAAACCAGGGATGTACTGTATGGTGACTAACATAATATAATAAAAAAAAATTAAAAAAAGAGATGACATTAAAAAAAAAAAAAGACATGGATGCTGAGTGGTGTACTCTGCTCAAGAGCTAAAGAATTCACTTTCACACAGCAGCCTCTCCATCAAAGTAATTCAAATTCCTGCCATTTCAAAATCACCTTCAGGGCTGCTCATGAATTGTTCAAATCTATAATGTTAAATCTACTGTAAGACTTGTGCAGAGGGTATTTTTCTAGAACTACAAATTAAGGAGTTCTGATCCCCGTAACCTATGAAGATTTTGTTTAAACCTGTTTTTGTTTTGGTTTGGTTTTTTTGATGCACTTTCAGAGGAAATAACTGCCCTCACTGAGGTTTAAAGTATTCACAGCTTTAATGTGACTGCAGCAGCAAAAAACCTGAGAATCTAATTCAAAATCCAAATTCCCAGGCTCCCATCATAGAGCTAATGAATGAGAATTTGTGAGAGCAAGGCTACAGAATCTAAAGTTTCAATAAGCTCCCAGGAAGGAAGCCCCATAAAGGACTTTGTGCTATCATTTGAGACCACTGAGACATACTCAAAACTTTCAGAAATTTGACAAAATTTAACCATTCATTATTTTTAAGCTGAATGTTAACTTTGGGAGAACTCTCAGTTTCATCATCAAATACTTTATTATGCTAACATTTCACGGATTTTTAAAAATCCAGTGTTATTTTCTGAAGTTCACTTTTTATATATCCAAATACCAAAACTCATTTTATATTTAAAAATTATAAGCAGTTAACACTTTTCATACAGCTTCCAAAGAGTGAAATACCAAAACCATCCCATTCATCCACCAATAATCCCCCAATGACTATGTAAGATCCATCTATTTCAGAATATACAAGTTGTACGTGCAATAGCTGAAGGGTATTCATTTAGATGGAAGAATATCATTTAGTTTTATCATAGGCTAGCTGTCACTGTGCCAGTCTACAGTTCATGTATGGTCCTTTAGAGAGACACTAAGTCTCATAAATTGTCAAAAAAGAAAAAAAAAAGCTCTGAATCTCTTGAATAATCAAGAATTCCTATGATTCCCATCCTGCTTTTGTTACACCTGACTTATTCTTTTTAAAAATTTCTTATCATTTCTCTCAGTCTACCTCCCTTTCTCTTATCTCTTATCACCCCCCTTAACTTTCACTGACGACATTACTTACCTGTGCCAATAAATTTAGTATTTGTAGCTTTCAAAGATGAGTCAAATTTCTCATAAGTTACCAATAAGATAATTAAATTGGGGTAATCTTGTATCTACTGAAAATAATATGTATCACTGAGAAGATCTTATATGTTTATAGTGAATTTAATTAAGATGAGTTTATTTGGGGCTTTCCAAAGGAAATAACCATCACTAATCAAATAAGAATGGCTAGGATAGAAAAGAAAAGAAAAAAATACTCTCAAGAGCCATTCAGTAAACAGCTGAATAAAAAGCAGTTAAAAGTAAATACTGACACTGTTTAATAAAAGCTTTGAGACAAATTTTGTTTTGAAAGGAAAGCTACTTTTAAAAAATAATTATAAAATACTATTAAATACCATAAAAAGTTACCCTGAGAAAATATACTACCTGGCAAAATAATTTGAAATTACATATAAGCCAAAAATTTTATATTTAAAATATAAGTGATTTTACTATAAGGATAAGAAAAAGAATTTAGTCCACTTATTTCATGGATAGATCTTTTCACTGTGATAGACTTTTAAATGAACACCTTTTCAACTAGTAAAAACACAAACAGAAGGCTAAAGAAGTCCTTTACAAACTAACATAATACAGTTCAGTAAAAATATTCTTAAGCTTTCTCATCCATTCATTTAAAATGTGACAACAAATGAAGGAACACGTTTTGGAATACAATAGCTTGGAACCAGTTAAAACAAAATCCACTAATAATGACAAGTTTGCTAGGTAAGTTTGATCAAAGATCTCTACATAAATTTCTTATATTTATTGATTTTTCTCATAAAGATTTCCTATGAAGAATAAAATGTACTATACGTAAACAGAGGCTACAGGTAAATCAATGCATTGCGTATAATGGATGATTATATTTTAAAAATTCTTATAATTACAAAATTACCTTATTCACCTATAGTTAGTTAAAATTTAAAGTTTAAGAACATTAAAATTAAGGTTTTATCATCTATTTTTTAAATATAAAGCTACTAAATCAAAAACAACAACAAGATAAAAATCGAGTTCTATGAATAAATATTTTAAAAGTAAGTACTCTAGGATCATAACACTGACAACACTAATTATCTTTTCTACTCTTGGCAGTTATGTTGTATACTGTTTGGGTGACTGATGGGATAATTTCACTTCATTTTCTTTCAGTTTATTCTGGACCATGTAGGAGAAGAATATTAAAATAATTAACACCTCTAAACAAAGTACTTGATAAAGTTTTTTAGTTTAAATAAAACACTTGAAAAAACCTCAATTAGCTAATACATGATTCTAGAGCAAATAACAAATAACTAAACCTCTGCCTGCTAAAGGAAAACTTTCACTAAGGATTCCTGATTTTAAAAAATGTCATTCAGTATTAATATTAACTATTTTAGGACTTTTATATATTAAGATCCTACTCTTTCACAAAAAGCTCTTTTCATAAGTTGAGCTAGCATTACCTTAATCATCAAAAATATAAATGTCTATATATTTTTATATCATTAAAGATTTTATTCACTAAAAACATTTAATCACAGGAATCAAAGCAGTTAGAAACAGGTAAAATGTATAACAAAACAAGTTATTCTAATTCATTACACCTACAGATATTTTGGTTAATTTACTGATAATGGCCTTATAGCCAAAAGAAAACTATTTAATTAATATTTATCTCAAATATAAATCTTTACCAATAGCAAATACATTGTCATTCAACTCGAAAAAGTATAAAAGACATTAATAATCAACTTTTTTATTTGAACATTTTAATAAATTTTAAGTTATACATATAGTTTATGTATGTCTTACATAATTTATAAGTCATATAGCTCATAAGGCTACATATTAAAAATAATTAATAAAAATCATATTCTTTGCCTTGATCACCTGATTTTTTTGTTGTTGTTGTTTATAAAATTAATCACAGTTAGCAGGGTAGAAATCGCTTTGAGCTTCATGAATGACATCCAAGAGATGGGAAAGGATTAGTTCTCAGTTGCTGCCAGTTATAGCGCCAGGTGGCTTTTTCTGCAGTGAAGGTGTTACCGATAATCCCATTACACTGGTACTAAATCTTGCAGACATCAAAATTATCACCAAGGTTCCTTTTCATCCCATCCTTTCCAAATGACTGGAAGTCGCTTCACCTGAAAGAAGTCAAATCCACATGCAGCTGCTGTTTTAGCAGGCAGCAAACTCCCTGAGAATGCCAGTCGTGATTCAATTTTGCTGTGCTGGTGGCCCCCTATTCCCTGTCCAATAATACATCTGTTAAAAAATCCTACAGCTACAAATCAAGTTTAATCCTACCAGGGACCTCATGTTGGTCTTGTCTTCCAAAAAGGCAGCAGGTTCTGCTGTCTATCTCTGCTAGTGTCTGGGGAATACCCTTTAAATCCCAGCTCTACTTAGAAGAATAAGCTAAGGATCACAAAACATGACCTCAAAAACCCTGATATGACTATATTCTGACCCAGAGGCATTCATTCTAGGTGAAGATTAGAACTTTGCATAATAAGATTACACAGCAAGTGAATGATATCAAGGGACTATCCATATGCAGCCGCCTGGTTTTCTATAGGCAGCCTGTGCTCTGCAATATGCAGTGCAGACGAAAAAGAGCTTGGTCTTTCTAGCTGAAATAAAATAGATTCACATAAATTAGTTGGCCATTTCCAGATTCCTAAATCCCCTATTACATCTTTTATTGACAGCTCCTGTGAGGATAGCACAAATGTTATTCCTTTTTATTCTGTGCTTCTATAACAATCATGCTCTGTAATTGAAATGTACATAGATTATGGCTTGAAATTAACATCTTGTTTGCTGTAATCTTGGATTACAATTGACTGTGTACATAATAAAATTAGGAAATCAATGGATGGATTTATCATCTCCAAGAAACTAGAGGTATTGTTTAAAGAATAGTTTAACATTTTGTGTCAACACTTTAAATGCAGAAGTCACAGAGAAGTCAATAAAAATTCAAGTGAGTAAAAGAATACAACAGGCATCATGCAATATCTACATAAAAGTTAGATTACACAAAAATTAGCTCATTTCCCTCAAAATCTGAAGTGTTAAAATTTTCAAGATGTGAAAAAGTCAGAGATCTCACGAACATATGATTTTTCTCTCAAAACCATACTTGAGCAAGGTCAATGACACTTAAGGTCTCTACTTTTTATAAAGTGGGTGCAGTAGCAGTATTTTATACACATCAGCTTGATCATTTATACTTTAAAATATTTGAATCAATTCAAATCAATTGTAATTCAAGGTTTTATACTTCTTAACTACATGTTCCTAAAGTAGTTAATGAAGTTCCCTCTCCTTATATTTGAATATATACAGAGCATTTAAAATGTATAGAATCCTAGAGAACTTTATGCTCAGTTTTTTCTTCCAACAAGTTTAAAGCTATATGAGCTCTAAGCAAACTTATATGAAAAGAGAGATATACATTCACACAAATACCTATGCGGAAAAATTCTAAGAATACGAAGAGGAGTTCTCAACTTTATTTAAAAAAAAAAGTATTAAAATTTGCCATGGGATTCTTATACAACTAAGCTCCTTGGTATACCTGAAATATGTTTGACAAGTTTGATTTGCTCACAACTGTTGAGGAGCATACTACATTCATTACATTAGCCATTATCTCTTATCACAATATATTTAAGCATATCTATACAATATCTGGTAAGTACTCAGGAGTCAGGTGACATAATTTTGATTTTGTGTATTATTCAGGCAGATATATACCAATAGTATCAGTTATAGAGCTATAAAAAACACTGTATGTAATTTCAATTACATAGCCCATGAATGTTCTTCGGTCACTTGAATAGGATATTACTAGAAAAGTAATGAGGAATGCAAAAAATACACATTTCTATTATGATATTTGTATGTAGTACTTTAAAACTACATTGTTCAATAAGGTAGCCATTAGCTACATATGGCAACTGAGCATGTGAAATGTGACTAGTCCAAATTGAGATGTATTGTGAGTATAAAATATACATGAATTTTGAAGACATAGTACAAAAATTACTACAATTTTTTATATTGATTACATGTTGAAAAGATTATATTTTGGATATAATGGATTACATAAAATACATAAATGACTTGCATTATATTTCTATTGGACAGCACTGCTTAAGGAAATAACACATTTTCCAACAATAAATTCCTAAGCTAACTGAAATTGCACAACTAATAAAAAAATACTAAAGCAGACGATTATTTTGGAAAAATAAACATTCCAATGTCAAGTCTGATAGATAAGCTTAGAAAAGAACAAAATGCTTCATTTCAGCCTGTATTTCATATTTCTAGCTTAAGGGTAATGGGGGAGAAGAAGGGACCAACCAAAATGCTGATTATCACGTATCAAAAAAGAATGATGTTTTATAGTTACAAAAATGCTTTAGTCAAGTAAACATAGAATTGTACAAAAAATACATCTTGGGCAACTTCATGAAAGGACTAGATAGGTCTATATGTTACCACTAATTGAATCCAATAGACAGCAACTTCAGAAAATATATCTGGATCTAGAAAGGGCCATAATTTTTTCTAAGGTGCTATATAATTAAAATTCAAAATTTAAAAATACATTACAAGTAATAACTATAGAGATTTGAAGCATTTAATATATTTCAACATTTTAGCAAAATAAAAAAGGCCAATTTCATAAATTATTAGAAATCCGCTTTTCCATTAGTCTTTTCATTATATCCATCACTGAAGGTTAAAAAATCCATTAATAAAAAGGGTTTTACAGAAATAAGGAAGACTAGAGTTAAAATATAAAACATATACCTAATTTAATTCAAGAAAGTTAATGGCAGATTTAGTATGACCAAACAATTAATGTCCTACAATTAAAATACAAAGTCTATCTTTGTCACACACTGGAATATTATTTCAATATAAACAGTAGTATGTGAGGTATTAACTCATTTAAAAGTTCCTTTTTCATAATTATTATTTCATAATATTTATCTAAAAATACTAAGACTAATGATGAAATATGAGTATCAATAAATAAGATAAAATCTAAATCAATTCTTTACGATCTATCCATGTCACTTTTTCCTAGCCTTTTAAAATTATTTAAGTTCCTTCCCTTTCTGGTAGCAAGTATCACACAGACACACAGACACAGAGAGACACATAAAAACAAAATAATAACAATAAAAAACTTTCCAAGCATCAATATATGAGTGTAATGATATTCAGTCTAAGTTAATCCCCAGACATCCAAATTCATGAATAAAAATTCATCAGTTTTAAATACACTGAGCCTATTAAGCAAGAACAAAAGCATATGCACAAAAGAGCTTTTAATATATTTCAAAGCCCACAAGAGCCATGGTCTCATTAAAATTATAAATTACACAAACATGGAATGAAGATTCAAACTGCAGTGCAGCTAAGCAGATTACAGAAAACCCCGCGTTCCATATGATAACACACCATGGCCCTCCCAGATGGGGGCTTGGAACAAAAAGGCCATCACCACAGCTAGGGAAAACCTCCTTGTGATCTCTGGTTTCTGTTCAGCAGATGACAGCCAAATAATATGTTGATTATTCTGTTTGTGCTGCTAAGCTTGTAAGATGGAATAAAAGCGATATGATCTATTGTGAACCCAATGCTAATGTGTTGCACCACTCATAAATAATATACTGAATTTATTTTGAAACTATCTTTTATCTGAATTTCAGTTTTTAAATGCATGAATTAAAATAAAAGCCAGGATAATATTTAATTTGATGATTTAAACTAAAAAATGTAATGACAAGTGAAAAATATCTAAGTGCTTAGTTAAGAGTCAAGTACAATTGCCTTTCTTTAATTTCAGCACCGTGATCAGAGACAAAATACATCTTTAAATAGGCAATTACTCTCATTATGAAATAGATATGCAAAATTAAATAATACAATAATCCTGAAGTTTATAATATACATTATTGACAAGATAAAAACTAAAATACCAGAGCATATAAAAACACTTTTCTGCAATACAATAGCACATAATCAGAACATATATCTAAAATATTTCTGAATAATAAAAAGTATCACTGAAAGCATTATGAATGTTCATAACTTGTACACAAATGGATGTTAACAAAAAATCCTACTTCAAATCAAAATAATTAAAAGAAGCTTCTAAAAATAATTTTCAACTATAACATATGTAGAGAACATCTTTTTTTTTATTGCTGTAGAGTATTTCATCGTACAGATATGCCATAGTTCATTTAACCACTACTCTACTGATAGACATCCACGAAAGAAATAGCAGACATATTAATCAAGAAATACGTATTAGAATGTTTATAGTTATAATATATGGAAAACCACCAAAATGTCCACTAACAGAATAGATAAAAAAGTAGTTGTGATATGATCAAATGGAGAAACGAAAATGAACCAACGACAACTATGTGCAACAACACAGATGCATCTGAAGACATAATGCTGAGAAAAGGAAACCAGACACAAAAAAACGCTATTGTGTAATTCTATCTATACAATACAAAATACATACATAATGTTCTTTTCTTTATCTGGGTGCTGGTTACATGGGTGTGTTTGGCTTCTAGAAAATTCACTGAGCCATCTATTTTTAGTCTGTGCACTTCTTTGTATATATAGCTTTCTTTAAAAAGTCAGCTTCACACACAAATACACAGTATACAAAGGTAGTCAAAATCCTTGTCATACGAAATTCAGAAACTGACATATATAAAATCTAAAGGTGAAAACTAAGCATTCTTATACTACTTGTTTGAGTAATCAAATTTTCAACTCAATAGCTGAGACAAATTCCTGGACTCTTTTAAGTGGAAGAGCAAAAGCCACTCACCCTATTATCTTCTCCCACCCCCCAACCTCTAATACCATATTTTCAGAGGTATCTGGCCTTTCTGTCAGGAGTTGTTACTGCTGCTGCTGCTGCTGCTATAATAATAGAGCTAAAATAATCTCAGGACTGAACATTTGCCCTTATGAGAGAAAATAAAGTAACGCAGAGGACAAGGCAGTATAATGAATACGCATGTTTGCTGTTTTCCCCCTTGCCTTCAAATTTCATAAACTTTTGTTAATTATGAATACTTATTACCTAATTTATAGGAATCTCTTAAAAGCTTTCATTTTACTTGTCAATGAGTTAAAGAAAATATAATTCTTTAATAAAAGTATCATACAAACAAAATGAAATTTCATGATAATATAATAAACTAAACAATGTATCTCATTACCTCCCACTTAAATATTTTCCTCTATTTCTATACTAGAATCAATACATGATCTACAATACTGTTTTTCTCATATTGAAAAAATACTTTAAGAAATAAGCTAAAAGAGATCATCTAAAGACTATAGGTTCATTTTTCACTCATGTAATAAATATTTATTCAGTGCATACTATCTACCAGGCTCTGAGGATAAAGGAGTAAAATTAGCTAGTTTCGTGGTAAATATAGCAGACTTACCCCTTTCTTTCCCTCTCATTTGATTTACAAATGAAACAAAACTATTTTTAATGAGTAACAATATTCAAGCAATATTCAAACAATATTCTAACAATATTCAAAAATTAAAAACAATCTACATGATATACAGTTGAAGTCCCATCTACTTCATTTTCCTTACCCATCCACACACAAGATTTAAATTTTGCATGAACTTTTAAATTTTATTTTTGCAAATATAAACAAATATGAATATATATTTTTATTCTCTTCCCCTTTATGCAAGAAGTAGTTTATTAAACACTGAACTTTGCCCTTTTATTTTTTTAAGATTTTATTTTTAAGTAACCTCTACACCCAATGTGGGGCTTGAACTCACCACCCTGAGATCTGAAATGGCACACTCTACTGACTGAGCCAGTCAGGCACCCTGAACTTTGCTCTTTTAAAATAACAATATATGTATCAAAACTTTCTAAATCTATATATCGAAAACATCCTTTTTTTTCATAGTTGTAGAGTATTTTATTGTATAGATATGCCACAGTTCATTTAACCAGTTACCCGACTGAGAGACATTAGGGGTGTTTCCAATCTTTGGCTACTGCAAAAATGCTACAGCAAAAACTCCTATACATATGTTATTGCATGAGTACACAAGTACATCTGCAATAAATTTCTAGAATTGGTATGAAGACAAATATATAAATGCATTGGTCTTTTTCTAGAAATTGCCAATTTGTTTTCTATGGGGATTATATCATTTTGCATTTCCACGACAGACACATCTCAGATGTATCCTAGGAAAAGCTCTTCCTCTCTTTGGGCCTCCAAAATATTTTGTTCATAAGGCAATTCCCAAACATGTTCTCCTTGCAAAAAAACGACGTAAAGCTCTTTGTTTGTTTTACCTCCAATTGCACATGTAAAATCTGTTCGTGTAGTAAGTTTTAAAACAAAGGAATTTTCAAATCTTAACAAAAACCTCACTGACATAGGAAATCATCATATGCCTAATGTACTGCGATAGCAACTATTTATCTTTCCTCCCAATTATCTCCTGTGATCCAAAAACAAATATACTCTCCCACCCCAGGATTTTTTTTTTTAATTCACATTCAGTAGTTTATAATTGGGTAAGCAGTCAAATGCATTTCACTTTGTAATGAATGTTTTCTTGAAGCACTAATGTTTTCACAAAACCAAATCTGTGTTACTTCTATATTGTCCTTGAAAAAGCTATCATTTCAAAGGTGGTTCAATTTTTATGACTACCATTTTCAAATGGCTGTGTCATCTAATACATTGTTTTTATTTCAATGCCCATCCTATCAAATATTTTATAATTAGATAATGCCCACTTAAGTCCACTGGACTTCCCATTTGAAGAAATCCTTAAGCAACTCCAGTTTCAGTATCACTGTTTTGGTTTTTTTTCAAAGATTTTATTTATTTATTTGACAGAGAGAGAGACAGCCAGAGAGAGAGGGAACACAAGCAGGGGGAGTAGGAGAGGAAGAAGCAGGCTCCCAGTGGAGAAGCCTGATGTGGGGCTCAATCCCATAACACCAGGATCACACCCCGAGCCAAAGGCAGACGCTTAACGACTGAGCCACCCAAGCGCCCCTCAGTATCACTGTTTTATAAGAAAATGTGTGCATGATAATTTTTATTCCCCAAATAAGGATGCAATGGTATATGCAATCTATGCTGCATCTCAATTGTACAGAAATCAGCTGTCAGATAATCTCAGTGCTCTGAAAGAAAGTGGCTAGCCGAGTTGATGAACCCAAAGTAAATTTTAAAAAGCTGACACACCTTCTGCACCCTTAGTAGATGGGGCAGAACCATACTTAAGCTCTCACCTAAACAATATATGTTATGCAAATGTCGATTTTAATATTAGAGTCAATATAATGCACTGACAGCAAAAGACAAGAATTACATAACAAAAGTAAAACAAGACAAAACAAAACAAACGCCACACACTACAAGTAGCACCCAGGATATAAAAACTTATCAGTTTAGGACAATTTAGGAGAACAGTCCTACACAGCAAAAATTTCTGAGGAAATCACATAAATTCCACGACAGGGCTGATGTTCATAATGACAGCACTGGGCCATAAAAACAGACAAGCAAACAAATAAGAAAAAAACCTTAACTTATACTCCATTTGTTCTGTTTAAGAAAACAGAGGGTAAATTTTGTATTTTAGAAACATTTTGAAAAAATGTTCATACAAAACAAGTTTTGGCACATAAAAGGATAAGATTCAATTATCCACAAAATTAAGATGAGAAATATACCATTTATTAATAAGGCCTAATGAATGAGGAATCACTCAAAGTAAAATCCTCAAAGTTAGAATATACTATGACTGTCTTTTAGAAGATGAACTATGATAAAGTGTGGTAGCATTTTGGGGGCTTCAAACATGGAATTCCCTGTCCTAAGCCAATTCTTGGTTAATAGTCAAAAGAATAGGGGCGCCTGGGTGGCTCAGTCGTTAAGCGTCTGCCTTCGGCTCAGGGCGTGATCCCAGTGTTCTGGGATCGAGCCCCGCATCAGGCTCATCTGCTGGGAGCCCGCTTCTTCCTCTACCACTTCCCCTGCTTGTGTTCCCTCTCTCACTGGCTGTCTCTCTCTGTCAAATAAATAAATAAAATCTTAAAAAAAAATAGTCAAAAGAATATCTGATAATTTTTGAAAGCTAGTCAGGCAAATTTTCCACTTAAATGGCTGAACACACTCAAGAAAATATCCTGATTTCATTTTTCACTTTGTTTTCTTTAAATTGTGACTGCCAAGTAGACAGGCTGATCTGGTTTCTAGCTCTGACTTGCTAAATGACCTTGTCCAAGTGACTCAATCTCTCTAACCCTCCTTAGTTTCTTCATCAGTAAAGCGAAAGAGGTATACAAAATACATGATAGTTAACAGAATGAATGTAGTAATAAAGTAAACCACAGAGTTACTACCTTAAGTCTTATAATCACTCTCTTCACTATATCTATACATCTAACTATATGTATACTGTTTTGAAACTATCACAAACTATATGCCACTTTACTATACACTTAAGGCCTAGAGTAAAAGAAATTATAATCATTTCAGAATCTTTCCCAGTATTTAATATGTGTTACTCTCAGGATATAACAAATTTCTCATGAACTCATTTAAATTAATTTTAAATACCATATAATCAATTATCTTTAACCCGAAAATATATGACTTTTTCTACCTGACACAGATAAAAAAACATATGATATGTAAAAGAACATTCATGGCAATTTCATTTATAATAGCCAAACACTAGAAACAACCCAAATATCCATCAACAATAGCATGAATGAATTCTGCTATGGTCATTCCAAAGGAATAATATATAATGATGAAAACAAATGAATATTACTTGTAAGTACACAGATGATCTTCAAAAGAAGAAAGAATATGATTCCAGACAATGGCACTTACCAGCTGACCCACCCATGTCCCATGCTGCCTGATACCCCACTGGGCATCCCACAGCCATGTCAGGATCATGGTGTAGCAGGCCAGCACCACTCTGAAGGAAAGCAGGAAGGCAGTCACAGGAGCCAGTCTTTGGCCAGTATCCAATATGAACTCTGAGTTTAGCCATAAGGTCTGGACCTCAGCTCCACCACCCCCAGCCACCTTTCTGTCTCTGTGATCAAAGCTGCCACATGCCAAGAACTGCTAGACAAGGTGATAGAGACCCCTCAGCTGACTGAAGTGCTAAGAATGGTGCTAGAGGAAGATGGGACCTCCATGGAGAGCAAGGACTTCTTCCAGCTGTTGGAAGATGACACATGCCTGATGGTGCTAGATTTTGGGAAAAGCTGGACCCCAGAAGGAATGGGTGCTGTCAAGTGGCCCAGGCCGGGAGAACACCAAGCACAGAAAGGACATCACCCTCATCACCTTCAACATATAGAAGCAAAACCCTCGGAACTTCTTTGGCAGCCTAACATCAAAGCCACATTCTACAAGCTCTACCCCATGAGCTGTGACTCTCAAGGACCTGGTCTAAAGAAAGTACTCAGTGGGCTGCTCCAGTTGAACCTCCATGTTGCTGCAAGGCCTGGGCCAAATGTTGCTGGGAATTTCCTCCACCCTTCACCATGCAGTAGAGGGGGCTAAGCAGTGGGAGCAGCAGCAACAAGAGGGTGGCCTCCATCCCTACTGAGAAGGGGTTCTGAGCTTCTGCCCCTAGACTTGTTCTAAGAAACACAATGTAAGCACTGTGACAGTATCAGGTTTGGGGTCCTGCAAGCAGTACACACTAGATAACCCACCTATTTTTCCCCAATGTTCTCTAACTGCATTTTGATAGGACCTATCCACCCCTAGCCTATACCCACCCCTCCCTGAAGAATGCTGTCCCTTCCTAGCCATCTTTCCAGCCTCCCACTTACCATGAAAGGCCACGAGCCTGTCCCCAGGCATCTTGATTCTACCCTAATTGCTGCTACATCTAAATTTCTTAGAACTCCTCCTGTTCCTAAGCTCCCCTGTATACTGAAAAGAGTCCTCTCTGACTTTACATTGAGATCTCTAATTCTTTATACCCTTCTCTTCCAAAATAACAAAAACATTCCCAATAAAAATATTAAATTATTTACAAAAAATACACGTGATTCCATACAGATTAAAAAGAGACAAAAAGTGAACATACTGCTGAGAAATAGACATAAAAAATGATAAAAATTATATAGAGATTATATAAATAATTACCATAAAAATCAGGACTTTTGTTACTTTTTTAAAGAAAAGGAAAATTATATCAAGTGTTTCTGGGGTGCCAGTAATATCTATGGTTACATGGATGCTTGCTTTATATTTATTCCTTTTACTATACATTTAATTTTTTTTTTAAGATTTTATTTATTTATTTGAGAGAAAGAGTGAGGGAGAGAGCATAAGCAGGGGGGGGGTGAGAGGGAGAAACAGACTCCCCCGCTGAGCAGGGGAGCACAATGCGGGGCTGGATCCTGGGACTCTGGGATCATGACCTGAGCTGAAGGCAGACGCTTAACGGACTGAGCCACCCAGGTGCCCCTACATTTATGTTTCTATATGATGTTATGTTTTATAATAAGTTTACAATGGTATGTTTTCTGAAATAACATATTCTTATTGAGAAGGAAAAGAGGGTTCCTCTTTTTTGCTAACAATTTCTTTTCTTTTTTTTTTTAAAAAGATTTTATTTATTTATTCGACAGAGATAGAGACAGCCAGTGAGAGAGGTAACACAAGCAGGGGGAGTGGGAGAGGAAGAAGCAGGCTCATAGTGGAAGAGCCTGATGTGGGGCTCGATCCTAGAATGCCGGGATCACGCCCTGAGCCGAAGGCAGACGCTTAACTGCTGTGCCACCCAGGCGCCCCTATTTTCTTGTCTACATTTCTAATTTTTATTGCAATATTTAATAATAAAGAAATAAATTACTATGCCTAATTCTCCACAATCCTAATTAAGAGTCAATTTCACAGGCTTTCCCAGTAGCTACAAAAAAAAATTACCAGCCCATTAAAGAAAGTAAGAATAGCTATCCTATCAAATCTTTGCTTAGCTCAGTGTTGTTTCTGTTACTTTTTCTTCTTTTCAACGAAATGTATGCTTACTTTCAAAAAAATCTATATTACATCTAAGTAATAATTTTACACAGGCCACACTCCAAAAAGCATATTTTGGCTCACGAGAAAAAAGAAAAACACTCTTCTTAACTGTCACACATTTTCTAACAATTTTGGGAGCACCTGTGTATGCACACAAGGTGAGGTTTCATAATAGGAAGAACATAGACATGACACTTGAGGTCCAACGCCACTGTGTAAATATTTTCACTGTGTGTACTAGAAAACATGAGAGCTGGATTACAGGATGGATATACAAAGCAAGTTACACTTAAAGTCCACTGTGTAAAGTGTAGCACAGGGTGACTCATTCAAAACAGATCCAATAATGCCTAATTTAAATTATACTGGAGCTGTTTTCAATATTTCCTTTGGAAAAACAAAAGTACAGGAAATTAAATTACAAAAAAAAAAAAAAAAGAATAAAAAAAATAAACTGACTTCAATTATAAACATTATACACATACAATTTAGGAAATCCCATCACCTACAAGCATCTTTCAATGTACGTTTATTTTAACTTGTAGATGCCACTATATAAGCAGACAATGAAATTTAGACGCAAGACCATCAGCACCTTCATCATACTCCAGATAACAACACAATCACAATGGTATCACCCATTATGATAATAAAGTTGCTGTTGTTGTATACTGTTGTTTTTCTATGAATGCACCCTCTTTAGCGGATCCAGCTAACCGGTTATTTGCCCATCTATTAAGTGCCAACTTTAAAAAATTACACTGTGTCCAGCAGGGAGCAGCATTACAACATTCATAAGACTTAACATGAACATGAAACCGACAGAAGAAAAAGGAGAAAAAAAAGAACACTTACCATAAGTCTGTTCTACGACACATTCAATTTTTACGGCAGTTGCAAGGCTTCCAGAAAAAAACATCTAAAGCATGTCTCAAAGTATATATGGGTAATCCACAATTTCAGGATTCCTAAAGGAGGAAATCAAAATTAGATTAGGTAAAGGATTCCCTCAGCCATGTTGAGTTGAATTAGTATATAATATGACTAAATGTCTCTTAGTTGTTAAGGTATATCTTCCTCTTAGTGGGTCAATGCGATTTTGAATTCAGATATATACTACTACTTTGGATAAAACAATTAAAAATACCCCAGAATATTAAAGTCCTTTATCCACCAGAAAATTTAAGCAGAAGAAAGTAAGTGGGTGACATATCAATCAAACTAGAGAGAATGGTGGTCAAGGACTTAAAGGAGTTCATAAGCCAAAAATATGCAGTTCTAATATACCAAACTCTAAACAATTTGCAAGTAACAGGATATAACGTCATTTCTACATGTCAGCATGAACATCTAAGTTAATTTTAACAATGAAAAGGCAGCAGAGTAGTAGTAGTGTGTAATACAGATATGTTAAGATTGATTAGTCAATTATCTACTGAATACAAGTAATGCACATGATATTGCAGAAAAATTGTGTGATGAGTTAAAATGTGACAAATGAAAAACATACTATGTTTGATACTGTTTTGGATGTCAAAACCTGCCTCCTATTCAACTAAAATAGCTCCATGTTTGTTCTTATGACTGAAAAAAAATTTTTTTTCCCAATTATAAAATGAACTTTCAGTTATAGAATAAGTAAGTCCCCATAGGGAACATAGTCAAAAACACTGCAGTAACTTTGGTGACAGATAACTAGACTTATCATTTCATAATGTATAAAAATATCAAATTACTATGATATACACCTGAAACTAACAGGATACTTTATGTCAATTTTACTTCAAAATATTTATTTCCACTTTTATTTGAGATGTTAAACAGTTTGCTTCATAAGTGTTTACATGCAATGTTTCAGTGTCTACACTGAAAAATAAAATTTTGCCATTAAAAGATAACATGGATATTCATCTTGAAATATACATGATTACATACAATTTACAAAATACACATTATCACAAAGCAATATATTATTAATATATGAATAATATATTTATTTGAAATTTAATGAATATGTAAAATGGTTCCTACTATTTTCTTCTGGCAAAGTAATATGAAGAGCTTGACTTAAGTATATGATAGCAAGACTACAGTGATTCTCTAACAATTATCATTAATTTTAATGAAATCAAAAGAAACTGATGTATTAATCTTCTATCCTTTAACATTAAGTTATTCACGGCATTATTTCCTATATTTTGCCCTCCTTAAACACCTTCTTTTATCCAATTTTTTGCTTTTGCTTTTGTACATTTCACTTTTTGTAATACTTATTTCTACCAGTTTATCTTCCCTCTCTTTTCTAATACATTTGTTTCAATCTCAATTTTCATTTTATTCAAACTCCTCCCTTTATGATCCTACCATCTTTTTCTCTTTTATGTTAAGACCCTTAAAAGTGAGTTTTTTCTGCAACAGTCTGCTTAAATATACTCTTTACCCATTTACAGGCACTGTCCTTGCTCTTAACAATCTAACCTGATTGGAAACTCGATAAACTTATATCGTTGCTACTTGTAAAAATATCTTTTTCCTCTGAGTTATTTAGATGTTTGAAGAACTCACTAAACATTTTGGAGTTGATCTTGAAACTCTCAAAAAGCTCAAGAAAGTTTAACCTCACACACTCATTCCAATCAATTTGAGACCACTACTATTCTAATAAAGAGGTGATTTAGGATCTCACCACATCAGTATGAATAAATACTGAGTAGCAAACATTTTAAAGTGCTTTTTATTCATGTGTGACCATGCACATGTGCACACTATCCTCATGAAAAGGAAAGATACATGAAATAAACCTTTACTTCTAATATATATTGTCAAGTCTGAAAAGAAGAGTGATTTCCCTATTCATATCCCTAATATGAATATTCATATTAATGGTATCAGTATATTAAAAAATAATCTCATAATAAAATATCACATGCAAATATTGATTTTTTAAAAATTATGAGATTATAATGCATTTATAATATAGTTACCTAAAAAGAGACTGTAGTGAGTTGAGTAGTGTTCCTCCCTCCCCTCTAAATTCATGTCCACCAAGAATTTCAGAAAGTGACCTTATTGGGATGTAGGGTTTCTGCAGATATAATTAAGGTAAAGATCAATATAAGATCATAGTAGATTAGGGTAGGCCCTAAATCCAATGAGAATATCCTTACAGGAGACACAAAAGGACATATAGAGACAGAGAGAAAAAGACAATGTGAAAATGGAGGCAGAGGTTAGAGTTAGGCTGCCACAAGCCAAGGTACAACAGGAGCCACAAGAAGCTAGAAGCAAGCAAGGATTCTCCCGTTGAGTCTTTGGAACAAACATGGCTCTACTGACACCTTGATTTTGAACTTCTGGTTTCCAAAACTGGCCAGGTTAAAATTTCTGTTATTTTAAGACAAGTTTGTAGTAATTTGTTATGGAAATCCTAGGAAATTAATAAAGATTTTGGTAGTGGGAAGTGGAATGTTGCTCTAACAGACACCTAAACATTTAAAAAAAAAAAAAAAAAAAAAAAACACACACACCTGAAGAGAGTGTTGGTAGATTGCCTTGAAGAGGCTGCTGTTAGAAACAGACATACTAAGGAGATTCTGGTAAAGGTTCAGAAGGTAGTAGACAGGATGGCAGAGAAAACTATCATCTTAGAGAATACATATATTGTCAGGAACAGAATGTTGTAGAAATACGAATGTTAAAAGGGCTTCTGGTAAAGTCACTAGAAGGAAATGAGGGACATGTTATTGGACACCAGAGGGAAGGCAATCCTCATTATAAAGTAGCAGAAAACGGGCAGAAATGTGCTCTACCACTGAGTGAAAAGCAGTACTTGTAAGCAATGAATTTGTATATTTAGCTGAGGAGATTACCAAGCAAAGTGTTAAAGGTGTGTACTGGTTTCTCCTTGCTGCTTATAGTAAAATGCAAGAGAAAGAGATAAATTGAGGAAGGAACTGTTAAGCAAAAAATCAGCACCAGACAACTTGGACAATTCTCAGCCTATCTAGACTGCAAAAAAGAGATGCTATCACAAATCACTAGGAAAATACAAATCAAAACCATAGTTAGATACCACTTCAAACTCATAGGATGACTATTATCCAAAAAACAAAACAACAAAAGTTGCTGAGCTAGAGAGCAACTAGAACCCCTGTACACTGTTAATGAGAATGCAAAATGGATCAGCCACTGTGGAAAACACTTTGGCAGTTCCTCACAAAGTTAAACATAGATTTATCATCTGGTCCAGCAAGTCCACTCCTGGATCCCAAATCCACTACTTTCACCTTTAGATAGGTATATATCTAAAGGAACTGACAGCACACTCTAACAGATACTCGTGCACTAATGTTCACTGCAGCATTACTCAACAAGTGTCTTATCAAAAAATGTATGGATCGGGGTACCTGGGTGGCTCAGTCGGTTGAGCATCCCACTCTTGGTTTCACCTCAGGTCATGATCTCATGGGTGGTGAGACTGAGCCCCGTGGCGGGCTGTGCTTAGTGTGAAGTCTGCTTGGGATTCCTTCCCTCTTCCTCTCCCTTGCCCTCTTCTCCTCCCCCTGTTCTCTCTCTCTAAAATAAATAAATAAATCTTTAAGGGAAAAAAATGTATGGATAAACAAAATGTGCTATATACGTACAATGAAATATTATTCAACCATAAAAAGAAATGAAGCTTTGGTGCATGATATAAGATGGATGAACTCTGAAAAACATTATGCTAGGTGAAAAACATTATGCAAATGCTAACAAAGAACAAATATATGATTCCACTTATATGAGGTACCTAGATAGGCAAACTCATAGAGACAGGAAGTAGAATAAAAGTTACTAGAGGTGGGGCAACGGAGGAATGGGGAGCTATTGCTCAA
>NW_024424786.1:17840251-17965924 GCF_017311325.1 Ursus maritimus
AAAGAGTTTGTTTGGGATGATGAAAAAGTTCAGAAAACAGATAGTGGCAATGTTCATAAAACATTGTAAATATACCGAATGACACTGAATTGTAGAAATAATTAAAACAGTAAATTTTATCACAAAAAGTTTTTCCTTAAAAAAAAAGGGCTCAAGACTTTGAGCCACCTAAGAGGGTTGGCATAACTACTTCAATTAGAGAATCATGATTGAACTACTAACAAGCTCTAAAACGAGTATATTCCAGTCCTCAGTGAGGGAAAATGATCATCACATATGATAGTAATTTACTAATTCCATGTGAATTCATTTAGGAAATGTTAATAGAAAAAGGAAACATGATTTGCTTTATTTTTAAAACAAATTTAACCTCAGAATACCAAACTATAAATTTATTTTCAAATCTTTCATCATGAAGAATGATAAAATTATACAGGCATACCTCTGAGATGTTGCAGGTTCAGTTCCAAATCACCACAATAAAGCAAGTACCACAATTAGGTGACTCAAATTAATTTTTTGATTTTCCAGGGCATATAAAAGTCACATTTACACTGTAGTGTAGTCTATTGAGTGCAATAGCATTATGTCTAAAAAAATGTACATATCTTAGCTTAAAATAGTTTTTTTCTTTAAAAAAGGCTAACCATCATATGAGCTTTCCGTGAGTCGTAATCTTTTTGCTGGTGGAGAGTGCTGCCTCAGTGTTGATGGCTGCTGATTGATCAAGGTGCTGTTTGCTGAAGGCTGGTTGGCTATGGCAATTTCTTTAAATAACACAATGAAGTCTGCCACATAGTTTAATTATTCCTTTCATGAATGATTTCTCTGTAGCACGAAATACCACTTGATAGCATTTTACCCACAGCAGAACTTTCAAAATTAGAGTCAATCCTTTCAAACTCTGGCACTGCTTTCTCAAGTAAGTTTATGCAACTTTCTAAATCCTATTGTCATTTCAACAATCTTCACAGCATCTTCACTAAGAGTAGATTCCATCTCAAGAAACCACTTTCTTTGCTCATTCATAAGAAGCAACTTCTCATCCATTCACATTTTATCATGACACTGCAGCAATTTGATCATGTCTTCAGGCTCCACTTCTAGTTCTCTTGCTATTTCCACCACATCTATAGTTACTTGCTCCACTGAAGGTTTGAAACTCAAAGTCAACCATGAGGAGTGGAATCAACTTCTTCCAAACTCTTGTTAATGTTGACATTTTGACCTCTTCCCATGAATCATAAATGTCCTTAATGGCATCTAGAATGGTGAATCCTTTCCAAAAGGCTTTCAATTTACTTTGCCCAGATCCATCAGAAGAATCACCATCGCAGTTACAGGCTTACGAAATATATTTCTTAAATAATAAGACTTGAAAGTTGAAATTACTCCTTGATCCATGGGCTGCAGAATAGATGCTGTGTTAGCAGCCATGAAAACATTAATCTCATTGCACATCCCCATAAGAGCTCTTGGGTGACCAGACACATTGTCAATGAGCAGTAACACTTAGAAAGGAATCATTTTGTGGGAAGTCTCAACTGTCAACTTAAAATATTCAATAAACTATGTTGTAAATAGATGTGCTGTCATCCAGGGGTTCCTGTTCCTTTTATAGAGCACAGGTAAAATACATTTAACATAATTCTTAAGGGCCCTGGGATTTTCAGAATGATAAATAAGCAATGGCTTCAAGTCACCAGATGCATTCGCCCCTAAGAAGAAGCTTAGAAGCTTTGGAGCCAGACACTGACTTCTTCTACCTATGGAAGTCCTAGATGGTATCTTCTTTCAATGGAAGGCTATTTTGTCTATGCCTACATTGAAAATCTGTATTTTATCATAGCCACCATTGGTAATGATCTTAGCTAGATCTTCTGTAATACTTGCTGCTTCACCATGCACTTTCATGTTATAAAAACAGCTTCATTCTTCAAACCTCATGAACCAACCTCTGATAGCTTCTAATTTTTCTTCTGAAGTTTCCTCATCTCCCTCAGCCTTCACAGAATTGAAGAGAATTAGGGCCTTGCTCTAGATTAAACTTTGGCTTAAAAAATGTTGAGGCTACTTTGATCTTCTATCCAAACCACTGAAACTTTCTCCATGTCAGCAATGAGGCTGTTTCACTTTCTTGTCATTCCTGTGTTCACTGGAGTAGCATTTTTAATTTCCAAGAATTTTCCTTTGCATTCACAACTTGGTTAACTGTTTGGCACAAAAGGCCTTTCAGCATATCTAGTCTTTCAACATGCCTTCCTCACTACGTTTAATGATATCTGGCTTTTGATTTAAAGTGAGACATGTGGGACTCTTCCTTTCACTTGAACACTTAGAGGCTACTCTTGGGTTATTAACCGGCCTAATTTCATGTCTCAGAGAATAGGGAGACCCAAGGAGACGAAGAGAGATGGAAAATGACTGGGAGCAGGCAAAACACACACAACATTTGTTGGTTAAATTCACTGTCCTATATGGGCACAGTTTGTGGTGTCCCAAAACAATTACAACAGTAACATCAAAGATCACTGATCACAGATCACCATAACAAATAATAATGAAAAGGTTAAAATATTGTGAGAACTACCAGAATGAGACACAGAGACACGAGTGAGCAAATACTGTTGGAAAATGGTGCCAGTAGACTTTCTCAATGCTGGGTTGCCACAAACCTTCAATTTATAATAAATGCATTATCTGTGAAGTACAATAAAGCAAGGTAAAATAAAACAAGGTATGACTATAATACAAAATGACCTTTAACTTTTTTTTTTTAACTTTCCATTTGGGGAATGAAAAAGCATAAAAAGTAAAAATGTGACATTAAAATTCTAAAGATTTTTTTTGAGAGAGAGCTTGCAAGCGGGGGGTGGAAGGGGGGTTGCGGGGAGGGGCAGAGAGAGGGAGAAAATCTTAAGCAGGTTCCATGCCAGCATGGAGCCCGATGCAGGCCTCGATCCCACAACCCCAGGATCATGCCCTGAGCCAAAATCAAGAGTCAGACACTTAACCGACTGAGCCACCCAGGTGCCCCAAGATTTTTTTTTCTTTAATCAACATCCATGTATTACCTTATAGCTCTGTAGATTACCAGTATAGACAGTCTTGATTGGGTTCTCTGCTCAGGGTATCACAAAACCAAATATCAGGATTTCAGGCTGAGATCTTCTCTGGAGTCACTGGGGAGGAATCCACTACCCACTTTTTCTAGGTTGGTGGCAGAATCCTGTTATCTGCAGCTGAGAAATGGTCTAAGGTTCCCTCTTAGTATTTGCTGTCAGCTGAAGGCATCTCTCATCTCCTTAAGGTGTTCCGCATTCCTTTTCTGGTGGTCCCTCTATCTTCACACCCAGCATATCACATTCATCAAGTGTTTTGATTTTAACTTCCTCTTCTTTACCACTAGAGAATATTCTCTTTTTCTTTTTTTGTTTCCTTTTTTTTTTTTTTTTTAAAGGTCTCATGATTAGCTCAGGTTCACATGATCAGTCTCCCCACCCTTTGGTCAACTGTGCCATATGACAACATAATTGGGGAAGTGATATCTTACCATGTTCACATGTTCCAGGGCTTAGGGTGGGTCATCGTTGGGAGGCCACATTCAATAAAATTCTAAAGATTTTTAAAAGCAAATATTTTTTAAATTATTAAAGATTTTGTTCCAGTGCTAGACAATCCTAAAAAAGTTCTTTAACCTTAACTGATATTAAAATTTCCATGGTCTGGAGAAACAAAGGATCCAATTTCCCTTTCACCACATTAACATAGGTCTTAGGAAACTCAGAATCTTTCGCCTCTGGGTTAAATATGTTGCACTTACTATCCCAGTTGTTTCATACCTCATTTTCCTCACCATCCCGGTCATTCTGAATAGCAAGGGAAACAGGCTTCATTTCTTATGCTAACATCCATAAATTGGCTAAATAAAGGGCTATCTTTAGGAGGATACGGAGTTTGGGTCCAGGTGTAACTAGTAAATAAGGGCATGGATTTTTATCATCAGACAGCATAGCTCTGTTGTGAATCTTTGTTCTATCACTTATTAGTTAAGTGACTATGATGACTAATTTTATGTGTCGACCAGGCCATAGGATACCAAGAAATTTGGTAAAACATTATTCTGGGTGAGGGTATTTCTGGAGTAGATTAACATTTGGATCAATAGAGCCAGTACAGCAGATCACCCTCCCTAATGTGAGTGTGCATTACCCAATCCACTGAAGGCCAGAACAGAATAAAAGGCTGATCCTCTGGCCAGTACAAGGGAGTGAAAAAGCATCAACATACTAGAGATTCTGAAGAATTTTTATAAGATAGGATGTATGAAATCATAATGATAGGTAGGTTAAGGCGGAAATGGCAGAGCTGAGTAGTTGTGAAAGAGGTGGTAAGGCCTACAAAATGTAAAATATTTACTATCTGGTCTCTGAAAAAGTATGCTGACCCCTGGCCAATCACACACACAGGAGAATGTTTCAGGAAAGATAGAGGACTTTCATTATTGTGACTCCAAAGGGGTTGTGGGCCGAATCAACAGTTATGGAAAATAACCTACTAAAAAAAGATAAAAACTGCCTGAGAGGAACTTGGGCTCCAAGTATGGTGGCTGGAAACCTAGGATAGGATCCTTCTTATCTGGTTATTAGAGAAGGGCCTGGACTATCTGCTTATCCACTCTAAGCAAAGCACACCAATAAGTAAATCCTATCCACCTACAAAACACTCTCCATCAGTATTCTTTCTATTTAGGGTAAAGATTTGCTAGAGAAACAAAAGAGAAAAGCTACTCCAGTAATCTATATTATTTAACTGGTAATATATCAACATGAATGGACAACCAAAGATCACCAACATTTAAGGAAACCACAGGAATGAAAAAGAAGATCCATGATGAAAAATAATATAAATAACTCTAGAGAAAACAGAGGTAATTAAAAGAGGTTAGAAAAAAGAAAAAGAATTCTATTTAACATCTTTGGAGAAAATGCATAAGATATTGAACCTATAAAACAAGAAGCATATAAAAGAGTTAAGATTAAAAGAACAAAGAGTAGAGTTTAAAGAAATTTAAAATACAAACCTTGTCCACCACCACCTCCCCACACACACAGAAAAACTTGAAAAGTTGGAAAACGCTGAAGAAATACAGAGTAATAACCCAGTGTGTGTAATGATCTCTCTAAAACAGTGCAGGTGAAGAGACCCCTCTCTCTCCTCCAACACACACACACACATGGAAAAACAATGGAAAGGACCCAGAAAATACAGAGCCAGAGAAAGAAAATATACGTATTCCTAGACACATCTTTGATCTAGAATAGAGTTTGTCAAACTAGGGCCCATGAGCCAAATCCTGCCAGCACCATTTTAACAAATAAGGTTTTACCGTAACACAGAATGCTTATTTGTTTACATGTTGTCTGAGGCTGCTTTTGTACCAACTACAACAGTAGAGCTAAATAGTTGCAACAGGGACCATATGGTCTGCAAAGCCTAAAATATTTACCATTTGGTCTTCTACGGAAAATTTGTCAAATCTTGATCTAGAGCTACGCTGTCCAATAGAGTAGAAGCTAGCCAAATGTAGTGTTCAAATTTAAATAATAAGATTAAAAATTCAGTTCCTCAGTCATATCAGCCACATTTCAAGTACCTAACAGCCATATGTGTACAAGGGTTATTGTGCTGGATGATGTAGATATAGGACATTTCCATCAATATAGGAAATTCTACTGGACAGGGCTTAGTTGGATATTACCATAATAGATTACTAGAACTGTATTTTAATTATTGCTTTAAAAAGTACTAGAGTGAAAAACAAAAAACAGGTAAGAGAAGGAGGAAGAAAGATAAAATTCAGAAAAAACCAGAAATTAGTAATGTTGGAAATAGAAATAATGCATAAATCTAAGATGTCCTTCTATGAAAATAGCTTTAAAATAGGTCTTTTAAAAATAATGTTTCAAGTTATTCAGAGAAAAGAACTGAGAGAAAATCCAAAGATACAGCATTACAAATGAGTAAACAGCATCAAAGATATGGAAGAGATTACAAAAGAATTCAATGTAAGGAATGCAATTAATTAATGCTATCAAAATTGAAAATAATAAAAAAAGTATTCCCTAAGAAAATATAATTCAAAGAAAGAAAAGTAGAATAATTATATGGAACAAGAATCGTGAAGAAAAGTTTTAAGATTTGTATAATAGATGGCTCCAATTTAGTTCTGAGTTAACAAGGAAGATGTTGCGCAGATTTTTAGTTTTCATCTTATAATGCAAGAAACATACCCAGTATATAAAGTATAAACATATTTCATATCCAGACTCTTAAACTAGAAAACAGCAGTCCAAAATAACATATTTCCCTCTCTTAACACTATTCATCATACCAAGAATTATATATTTCTTTACAGGGGAGCTTGATTAGTCTGTGTGACACTCCATGCAAAATCAGATGTAAGAAGCTTCAAATGGAATGCTTTTAAATATTTGGCCTTTCCCTGGACTTCCATAATTATTCATACTGAAGATGAACTGATCACATCTCATCAGAAATGTCCAGGACAATTAGAAACCATACAGGCTTAGATTAGCACATCTTTATGCTTATAAGAGTCCTCAAGCTGACACACGAAAAGAGCACCTGACACCAGTCAGTATTTTTCAATTCCTTACTTGGGCAACATACAAAAATAAATAGTCCCAGTTTGGGAGAAATACTAATACCATTCTAGCTCTGGAATTTCTTTCTCTTTTACCACTAAAAATTTTTAGTGTTCTAGTGTTTACCACTAAAAATGTCTTATTTACCCTTATAGATACATTTACTTAACAAATCTCCTTGAACCAAAACAGGTTTACCTTTTGACACATTTACCCTATGACACTGAAGACATGAGTATACAACAGATTTTTAAATTTTAAATTCCCCAATTTTCTGTTTATATTTAAACATCTGCTAAAATTAGGATGAACATAAGTACTCATGTGCCCTGGGCAGTCCCAGATTATACCTGCTTTCTTGGCATCCAATATAATTAGTTATTTCAGCATTCTTAAAATGTCCTAAAAAATTCATGAATCAGTGAAGAAATTAAAACAAAATACAGAAAATACTTTGAAATAAATGTTGATGAAAATATAAAATGTTAAAAATTGCAGGACGTAGCTTAGAGCAGTATTTTGAGAAATTACACCCTTAACTATATTTTTATTTTATTTTATTTTTTTAAAGATTTTTATTTATTTATTTGACAGAGAGAGAGAGACAGCCAGCGAGAGAGGGAACACAAGCAGGGGGAGTGGGAGAGGAAGAAGCAGGCTCTCAGTAGAGGAGCCTGACGTGGGGCTCGATCCCAGAACACCGGGATCACGCCCTGAGCCGAAGGCAGACGCTTAATGACTGAGCCACCCAGGCGCCCCACACCCTTAACTATAAAACAGTATATTAGAAAAGGAAGAAAATCAATGAATTAAGCTTTTATCAAAAACAGGAAAAACCAAAATCTCAGCCAATCAAAACAAGTTAATGTAGAGGAAAAAAATAAAGAGCAGTAATTGACAAAATAAAAAGTAAACATAAAAGAAAAAATTTTAAAGCCAAATGTTGGGTTTTTAGAAAAAGAATAAAAATGAAAAATCCCTAGCAAATCTAACAACAAAAAAAGGAAAGAAAAAGAAACACAAATAATATCAGTAATTACAGTCATTAAAAAGGTACTTAAAGGTGCTTCTAGTATGGTGAAGTAAGCTCCTAACAGACAAACTCTCCCATAGATAACCATAAACTCGAGACAAAATACAAGAACAATTATGTGAAGGCTCTACAGATTGAATAGAAGCAAAGAAATTTTGCTGAGGAGTCAAAGTTGTAAAAAAAAAAAAAAAATTGCCAAAATGTTTCTTATTTTTAGCGATTTAACTTGAGCACAGAGCAATACAGGTAGCTAAACAAACAAAAGTCATCCTTCTGAAGAATCACAAATTAACCAAAGGAATGGAGAGTCCAGATAGTAATTTACCAGATTAGTGTCACTTTACTTATTGACAGATTAATGATTCCATATAGCAAGGAAAGAATTGTCTTTTCAATAAATGGTGGTAGATCAATAGGCTATCCATATAGAAAAACAAATACACCTTTACCTGCCTCACACCAAAGGAAAAAAAAATCATTTCCGGCAGAATGCAGATTCAAATATTCAAAAGTAAACATCAGGGCTTTTAGAAGAAAACACTGAGATCATCTTTGGAATCTTGGAGTAGGCAAATTTAGCTATAAAGCAAAAAACTGATACATCAGAATATATTCTGACTAAAAGTGAAAAAACTAACAATATGAAAAGGTAGGGCACGACTAGCTGGCTCAGTTAGTGGAGCATGCGACGCTTGATCTTGGGGTTGTTAAATTCGAGCCCCATGTTGGGTATAGAGATTACTTTAAAAAAATTTTTTAAAGAATATGAAAAGGCAAGTCACAGCGTAAGAAGATATTTGTAACACATTTATTCCAAACTGGACTTTTACCCAAAATATAAAAAGAACTCCCAAAAATCTAGAAAATCCAACAATCCAACATTTAAAAAAAATTAGCAAAGACACAGCCTCCTCACATAAGAGGTTTATCTAAATGGCTAAAAGCATATGAACAGGTACTCAACTTCATCAGTCCAAATCCAAATGACAAGGTCATACCACAACCCTTTCAGAAAGGCTAAAGTAAAAAGAAAATATTAAGTGTTTGGTAGGGATGACAAGCAACTGAAATTCTCAAACATCCCTGGTAAGAATGTAAATTGGTACAACCACATTAAAAAGATAATTGGCCACAAATAGTAAACTAGCCAAATCCCTTTCAAAGCAGAATGGATAATGTATTGTGATGTATTTACAAAATACTGTAAAGCAATAAATAATCCACATTATGTAGACATTAATAGCAATCATTTCACAAATATAATGAGCAAAAGAAGTTAAAGACAATAGTAAACTGTATGGCTTCATCTACATAAAGTACAAAAACAGGAAAGCAAATCAGGACTTCGGTTTCTCTTTATGAGTGTACTAAAAGGAAGCAAAATAAGATTACATGGGGTCCAAGAACTCCCTCTGTACAGGCAAGACCTTGACATTTATTCATTCAATCATTCTGCCAGAACACCATCAGACCCTACAGTAAGCCTTCACAATATTTCTGTTAATATGGTTCACCTGTATAATCACAATGGCAATACAGACCCTAGGTCTCAGAAAGCCACTGAAAGACCAATTGGAGAGGTACCCATTTCAGTCATGAGATGCTAATTGCTTACCATGACCAATATGCTCTTTGGTTTACCTTAAGTAGGTAGAGGCAGTCTTTCAATTGCATTTGAAAACTTGTCAGAATACCAACTTGTTGGAACCCTTATGAAAATGGTCCCACTATGTGGCAATAAGGGTGATACACATGTTGCTTATGGAACACTCAAACTGAAATTTTATACAGCTAATTCCTTATTAAAGCAGTTTTAGAGTTACAATAAAATTGAAAGGTACAGAAATTTCCCATATACTTCTGACCCCACAAATGTATAGCCTCCCCTATTATCAATGTCACTCACCAGAACAACACATTTTTTACCAAGAACGAACCTACACTGACACATCAAAATCACCCAAAGTCCATAGTTGACGTTAGGATTCACTTTTGGTTCTATACATTCTATGGGTTTGGACAAAAGCATAATGACATATCCATCATACAGAATATTTTCACTGCCCTAAAAATTCTCTGTGCTCTGCTTATTCATCTCTCCCCTCAACCACCTCTAGCAACACTGATCTTTTTATTGTCTCCACAGTTTTGACTTTTTCAGAATTCCACAGAGTTGGAATCAGTATGTAGCTTTTTCTAATTGATTTCTTTCAGTTAGTAATTTGCATTAAGGTTCCTCCATGTCTTTTCATAGCTTCATAGCTCATTTGTTTTTAGCACTGAATAATATTCCATTGTCTGGATATACCAAACTTTATTTATCCATTCATTTACTGAGGGACATCTCGGTTGCTTTCAAGTTTTGGTAATTATGAATAAAGCTGCTATACACATCCATGTCCAAGTCTTTATGTGAATGTTTCAACTTCTTTGGGTAAATGTATAAGAGCATGACTGCTGGAGGATATGGTAAGAGCATGTTTAGTTTTGTCACAAATCTCCAAACGTCTTCCCAAGTGGCTGTACCACTTTGCATTTTCATCAGCAATGTATAAGGGCTCCTGTAGTTCCACATTCTCACCAGCATTTGGTGGTGTCAGTGTTTCAGGTTTTGGCCACTCTAGTAGGTTTGCAGCAGTATCTCAATGTTGTTTAAATTTGCGTTTCTCTGATGACATATGTGAAGCATTCTTTCATTTGCTTTTTGCCATCTGTATGTCTTCTTTGGTCAAATGTCTGTTAAGGTCTTTGGCCCATTTTTAAATCAGGTTGTTTATTGTTGAGTTTTAAAGAGTTCTTTGTATATTCTGGATAACAATATTTTACCAGATATAACATTTGCAAATATTTTCTCCCAGTAAATGACTTTACTTCTCATTCTCTTGACATTGTCTCTCACAGAGCAAGAGTTTTAAATTTTAATGAAGTCGGGCTAATCAATTATTTCTTTCATCAATCTATTTTTGGTATTGTATCTAAAAAAGCATAAGATACCCAAGGTTCTCTAGGTTTTCTCCTATGTTATCTTCTAGGAGTTTTATAGTTTCACATTTTATGTTTAGATACGTGGTCCACTAGAGTTAACTTCTGAGAAGGTTGTAAGGTCTGTGCCTAGATTCTTTTTTTTTCCTTTGCCATGTGTATGTTGTTCCAGCACCCTTTGCTGAAAAGACTATCTCTGCTTCATTGGGTTGCCTTTGCTCATTTGTCAAAAATCTGTAGATTATATTTATGTGAGTCTATTTCTGGGTACTCTATTTTGTTCCACTGATCTATTTGTCTATTCTTTTACCAATACCACACTGTCTTAATTACTGTGGCTTTAAGTAAGTCTTGAAGTCAGGTAGTTTCAGTTCTCCAACTTTGTTCTTCTCCTTCAATATTGTGTTTGCTATTCTGGGTCTTTTGCCTCTCCATATAAACTTCCAAATCAGCTTGTCAATATTCATAAAATAGCTTCCTGGGGTTTTGATTGGGATGGCATTTGAATCTACAGATCATTTTGAGGAGAACTGACATCTTGACACTGAGTCTTCTATCCATAAGCATGGAATATCTTTCCATTTATTTAGTTTTTCTTTGATTTTGTTCATCAGAATTTTGTAGTTTTCCTCATACAGATCTTGTACATATCTTTTTTAGATTCATGCTTACATATTTAATTTTTTTGGATACTAATGTAAATAACATTGTGTTTTTAATTTCCACTTCCACTCATCATTCATTGTTGATATATAGAAACTGATTACTTTTTCTTTTCTTTCTTTCTTTCTTTTTTTTTTTTTTTTTGTTGTTGAGAGAGAGAGGGAGCACGTGTGCACACGTGTAGGGCAGGAGGGGCAAAAGGAGAGGGAAGAGAAAGAATCTTAAGCAGGCTCCATGTTAGGAGCCTCACACTCCTGAGATCATGACCTGAGCCAAAATCAACAGTCAGACACTTAACCAGCTGAGCCACCCAGGCGGCCTTGACACAATTTCATTTTGATAGCAAGGAGAGATGGCTTTACTGAGAATGTGTAGGATGAAGTGCAATTTGAAGGATAAGTAGAAGTTAACTAGTGGCCTTTTGGAGGAAGAAAACATGAGAGAATAAGTAAATGCTGGAGTAAAGGAGAATGATAAATGCTAGAGTGCAGACAGTAAGGAAATTTACAGAGTGATGTGGCTAGAGAGGCAAATGGAGAGAACTACATGCAAGTGCTTAATAAGTATTATTTTTATATTATCAGACCTCAATTTTGAAAGGATTAGGATGGCTCTTGAATGAAGAATATACTAGAGGTGAACTAAGATGAGGGCTATATGTTCCAGAATGGATTAGAAAGCTATTAAGAAGTAAACTCCACAGGTCTTGGTAATGTCATGGACATGGCAGAATGATGCTTGAGAGAGGACCTAAGTGTAGTGAGGTTCCTTGTCTTAGGCAACTAATCCTGCAAATGGTCCTATCATTTACTGAGATACGAAACACAAGAGGAAGTTCAGTCTGGGGCATTATGAGCTTGAAGCCCCACTAAGAATTTAAAGAAACTGGTAAAGTAAATATCTGAATTTATAATTCTGGAGGTCAGAGAAGTGATCTGGACTATACATGTTCATCATTGATATATAAATGGTAACGGAGGTGCTGGGATTGGATAAAAGTAAGAATATGGACTAAAAAGAGAAGATGATCTTAAGGACTCCACAATTTAATGGCAGAAAGGAGGGGAAAGAGCTTATTTTCATTTATACCCTTTAGCCATTAAATTGTCCCCCCAGCCTTTCAAATACTGATCCTTCTCCTGTGCTATGATTTCCATTCCTTCTATCACATTTAGGCCCTTTTCTTTATCAATTGTCTAGAATTATTTTCCAGTGCCTTATTTTCTCTCTTTAACAACAAAACTCCTCCCTTAAACGTTTGCCATCTCCCTCTATCCCCCTTCATAGCAAAGCTTTCTAAAATATAAAATGGCCTACTTTTATGGAATATTCAACTTCATTTACCATTCAATTCTAAATACAATTATTTGACTTTTCAGTTTACCACTCCTTCGAATCTTCCTTTAACAAAACCTGAAAAACATTATTACTAAATCAAATAAACACTTTCCAATTTTTATTTTACTTTCTTTTTCTCTGCCCAGGTTTTAAATGTCATGTTCCCCAGTTTATTCTTGGTCCTTTTTTCTTCTCATTTTAAAGTATATATTTTCTTCTCATTTTAAAGTATATATCCATCTCTTGGGGTAAATTCCCACCATGTGCTAATTAATTTCAAAGCTGTATGTTTCAAAAAATATACGTATGTTTCATCTAGAGAGCCCTCTCTCATATAGCCCAGCGTGTACTGGACATCTCTACTTGGATGCTCCTAGGGTACCTCCAATTAAACATATTCAAAACAGATTTTATGATTTCCCATTCCCTAAAACAACCAACACCATAACTACAAAATTCTGCTGTTTTCTTTTATTCTTTATCCTCTGCCATCCACAAACCTGCTCAGAAATCTGTTAGTCATCTTTGATTCCTCTGTCAACTTCCTTGGTCACATCAATTCTACTCCTCAAAGTAATCTCTTAATTCATTCCATGCTTTTCATCCCAACCACAGCAAGCCAATCCATTCTATTCTGGTATACTCTTAGCCAAAACATAACAATCAAATATGATCCTTATGCTGTTGCTTTACTTAAAACTTTTCAGTAATTTCCCGTTTCCTATTATTTTTACAAAAAACAAAAGCCACAACCTTAAAAAAAAAAAATCAATTAGATCTTTGTCTCACTTCTCCAGTCTCTTCTTAGCACTCTGTATAAATCATGAGAACGACTTGCACAGAAGCAGTGAGACCAGATTTGAAGGAATGGCCCCCTCCTTCTCTTGTAACAGCTTTCATTGTCTATTATGCCCTCATCTTTTACACTTCCTTCATCACACAGGTTAAACTTCCCCCTCAGGAGAAACTTCCCAAGGCTCCTCTCCTTCCTCTCAGTCCAAGTTAGGTATCCTGCATTTGTCCTTCATAGCACTTATACTTTATTATCCTATTTACCCATCTACCTCCCCAAACTATGAACTCAAGGAAAAAAGAGACTATTCTATCTCCTATAACCTGAATGCTTAGCATACTCCCTGGGATTTAGTATGTGCTCAATAAATAATTGTTAATTATTAAGTTATTTTTAATTATTAACACCACACCTAAACATACCCTTTCCACAAATACCTCATTTATTCCAATGTTTTATATTCAACTCTATATAACTGGTAAATTCAAGTATTTGGCATTATTTGCTTTGACAGCAAAAGTTTTGTCTTTGTAAAAAAATTAAGACAGATTAAATAAATTAATTCTATGATAATGTTATACAAAAGATATAGCTTCATTTCAAGAATGCCTTGATGTGCATATATGGCATGCCTTCTGAATTATAAAGTTGAAAAAAATTCTTCAGTTCTAGTAATAACACAAACAGCATCATACCTCCACTTTTAGAAAACTAAAGGATGAAGTAAATGGAGAGGAAACAAGGGAATATGTAGTAAAGAAGCCTAAAAAAGTTCATTATTATTTCAAATTTTTCCAAGCAGTAAAAATAGAGGTTTCCATTTGAAATCAGACTGCTTTGTCCCTTTTTGTTTTGACCTTCTCAGCACTTATTTACTACAAGAAAAAGTTAGCACATACTGTCCAATGTGTTCACTTTAAGTGCTATGCTGTTTTCTATGTGTTAGTATTTCCTCCCCCAAGTGAGAACATTTTTACTTCTATAGGTCTAAAAGGACACATTAGGTCTAAGCAGACATTAAGTACTCAACAGCTATTTATTGAATAATTTAGATTATAAATTTACACTGAGGGAAGGTTCTAAATGAAAGCATCTAAACCTTGATCAAGCTTCCCAGTTGGTATATCGGTAAATAGTAAGGTGGTTTGTTTTATTTTCTAAACATTTTACTTTAAAAACAAAAACAAAACCCACCAGCCACTATTTCACAAGACTAATTGCAATTTATCAAACACAATCAGTTTTAACTGATTTAACCAAAAAGTTTTAACCAGTCACTGAGATTTAAAACAATTCACTGGCAAGAATTTCAATGAGGTTTGGATAGATATATTTTTAAAATATCACTGTCAAAACCAATAATTTAGTAGCACAGGCACGACTTGGGAGTCTTTTTTAGTTTAGACATTTATCAATCACGAATACCTTTAAAAATCACTTACTCCTCCACCCAACTCACTTTTGAGAAAAGTTTTAAATCCAAAGACACAGCTCTAAATGACATGTTTTTTCCGCACATAAAATTCTTATTCTAATAAAGCTCTCAATTCAGAGTTCACAGATCCTCTGCGGAAAATAAAGTACATACACATCTAATACCAGTTTTTTGGGGAAAGAGACCTAAGGTATTTTCTGTTATTTGCAGCTGCCTTAACAACAAGTGACAATTAAATGTGCGAACAAGGTTGTCAGTGTAACACTTGTCATTCATACTACTTATGGAAACGCGCCCCAAGACTTCCAGAAGCACTAATTAAAATTAACGAAAGCTTCTCACGGGGACTTGTCAGAGAAGTACATTTTGTCATTTGCTGTTTGAGACAGGAAAACCAAAGCTCAAGAGTTTTCCCTCTAAGGTCTAAATCCAACCCACCTGCCTGCCACTGGCACTGTCGAACTGAGCCCAGATGCTCAGCAAGCACCTCATTAAGAGTTCCAATTTCTTCAATGTAACACAACCATTCTGAGGGGAAAAAAAATAAATAAAAACAAAAAAACTGGATGGTGAAGGCGGAATGAATTTTCTCTCAGAAATCAAAAATGAAAGGGGCGAGGGAAAGTATCTTTCTTCTTTGCTAAGGAACGGAGAAAGGTGCAAGCTCCTGTTGGTAGTTACTTGATATATCGCTCCACTAGCCTTTTCTTAAACTCAGAGTGAATGAAGGCGCTCGAAACGAGAAAAATGTTGAATGATATTACCCACCTCTAGCCCCAAAGAACCAAGGAACACTCTCAAACAGGACTCAGGTGGGCCTTTCTCACCTGGGCCCAGCAGAAGTCCGCCGTCCCCACGTAGAGCGCACTTTTCAGCAATACTCCCTGCGATTGGTCGACTGGGAAGAGAGCTCTCAATCCTATTGGCCACGAGAGCGGGGATAGTGGGCAAGGAGGCGGGAGTTTGGGGCTGGCTCTGACAGGCCTGCTGCTTGAGTTCCCAGAGTTCCTATTGGGTCATCGCGGGAAGCTCCAAGATGGCGGCAGTGGCGACCTGCGGCACCGGCGCTGGGAGTACTGGATCTATAGCGGCTGCAGCCAGCAAGAACAATGTCACCAGTTTCCAGAGGAAGGGTCCAAGAGCAAGCGGTACCGACAGCGGCTGTTCTCGACTGGTGTCCATCGCGGGCACACGACCGTCGGTGCGGAATGGACAGCTGCTGGTATCTACCGGGCTCCCAGCCCTGGACCAGCTCTTAGGTCGGTTCAGAACGGAGAGTTGGGCTCAACAGAGGGAAAACTTAGGGAGGGCACCTGCCAGGGAAGCCGCCCTAACCTCATATTTCTCTCTGACCCCTCAGCCTTCGGACTTGGAGAGGATAGTCCGGTCTGATAGAGATGGAGGGGAGGAAAAGTTGCATGGAGACTCCTAAATGCTGGTACTGCTCCCACTTTCTACTGTGGTTCTGGCCCGCCAGCCTTTTCTAGGTTACGACGGGATCCCTACATGGTTTTATCTAGAAATACTACCTAGTAAGGGGTAATCATTAATACTTGGAGACGGTTTGGCCTTCAACTCCAGAATCCCCTCCTGGTCTCTGATTGCACCCTTCTGCCAACCCCAGGTAGCTCGTGGTTTCTCCTAACCTACAAAAGTTTGTACCATTATGAGAGATGGGCTTCATTAGAAAATGCTGAAAAAAGTAACTCCCCTCTTTCACCGCCAGGCTGCTTATCTCCTGGTTCTGAATCTTTAAACAAACTCTATTGGCTTTAAGAGAATGGATGTTAAAGACTTATGTGGGTATACAGTAGTTAAAGTCTGTTGTTGATACTCATAGTTATACTAGTATCTGCGTTAAATATATGTGTATATATTTTTGTTAAATTTTTTCTCTGTGTGTTTTGCCGCCCAGAGTTATATTGCAAACGATTTGTTTAAAGTTAATTCACATTTTAATGAGAAAAAGAAGTCCAGTTCTTAGTCTTTCCTGTATAATCTCTGTAATTTTTCATGAGAAGCCTGCTGAAGAATAGCTTGTTTCATAACTGTTATGTTGCAAAGATTGACCAAATTAGATTGGTAGGACAGAGCTGCTGTATTAATAGAGCTTGTAAATTAGTTAGTTCCTATCAGAATGTTGCTTCATTAAAATTGGTCTGTTTATATTTCATAACTTCTCTATAATATGTGATATGTGTCAGTTAAGTCTTACACACTTTCAAAAAATACAACAAATGCCATTGCTTGTTCTTGTACTACACTTGAAATTTCTCTCCGTATTTTTCCCCCTCAGGGTACACTTTTCAGATAGATTTAGTGCAAAGGAAATTGACAAGGAAAGCGACCTGTGAGAAAGTGCACAGCTTCTTGCCTCTGTTATGTCATGTTCTTAACTGGATCCTGGTTATTTCTACACAAATTTAGTATTTTCACTTAATTGTTTCAAGTCTTGCCTTACTAGATTGCATGGTACTGAAAACAAATGATCCAAAATATCTAGTTAGTAAATATTTATCTCAGTTTTTTTCCCTGTTGAGCTTTCCTTGGTGTCATCCTATATTTGAACTTAAAGTTTGGAAGCTGTTCCTAGTCCTTACCTTTTTTTTTTCTTTTATTCAGTAGGGATATGTAACTTCATTCACTTGATCCTGAATCTCTTCAAACAAAAAGGTCACATTTCTGACATTGTACCTTCAATTTCTTATTAGAATAACGAAATTTGCCTAGCACAGTTCATGGCACATAGTTGATTCTCATTAAATTCTTGATTGAAAGAGAAATAATGGGTAGAAAAAAACCTGGACAAGAGATTATGAAAGGGGTAGGATGAGTTATGTTTGAGCTCTCAGAACAGACTCAGACACAGTGACATGAAGAGTCATAAAGCTAGAGACAGTGTAGGTTGATCTTTAGGCTTCAAATTTAGTGTTCTGCACTATGCTGTAGCTGTTTGTTTGTTGTTGTTTTTTTTTTTTAATTTTTGAGAACTTTTGAAGTGGCTTTAAGCATTTATTGAACCTAAGGCACCCACCAGAAAGTTAACCTAAAGCACCTTCTTATGTGTTTCTACAGTGATATGAACTTGAACTGTAATTTAAAAATCTTCCAGATTTGCTTGTGAGATACACTAGTATTTGACTATAACAAGCTTATGCTAAAAATTGGTGTTCGTTTAAGAAAATTGAAATGGAATCAGTGGGGGGATATTTTGAAATATGTTTTGCATGTTAATTCTCAAAGTGCACAGAAGTGGTTGTTATGATAGGAGTCAGTACATTTGGAATCATAAATGTGTCCAGAAGTATTTTAGTTGTTGTTAACTTCTTAATGGCATTTTTGTATTTTTATTTTTTATTTTGTATGGCTCTGTTGAGCAAATCCGTTACATTTGTTTTTCATTAAAGCATTATTTGGAAGTGAAACATTTGGCTGCTTATGTGTATACACATAAATATAAGTAATTCAGATTATATTGTTACTCTAAAATATTTGACTCAGATTGTAACAATCCTAATATAACCATATTGTGACAAGAGAAAATGAAAGCAGGATGTTATGATACCAGAATGGTGAAACTATACTATACCATTGTGATTGTTGCCTAAATATATTCTGTGGTTACTGTGAAACAAGTAAATATTGTATTGTCACTGCTATGCAGTGCAGTGATGTTTTACTACTGCCACTGTCATGTCAATGTAATTTTAAGCATAGATTCAAAATATATTTAGATATATTTTTGAATATATTATACAGGCAAATTGAATGTTGGTCATTTTAAGATATGCTAATATTTCCATTCCTACTCTCAAGTGCTTTATGAATTTGATAGTGCCCTATATCAGCATCTTTTAAACAAGATCTAATTATGTCAAAAACTTTTGTTCTGACAACTTAAATTTTGTTAGATATTGATACACATTTCCCAAGTTCACCACATTTAAATTCAACTAAGATTTTCTAACCCAGCTTCTCAACCCTGTCCTTCCAGGACATTTATGTTGTTACATGAGGACACTGTATGTAAATATTTAATTCCCCTTCTTCAAGAAATCGCCAAATAGTTTACAGTGGATAAAGGATTCTGGCAGAATTTCTTCTTTTCTAGGGTAAAACGTATAGCTCATCTCAGGATCATATTGTCGAATCTGGGGGAATTCTCCTCCAGCCTCATCCTTCAAAAAGGTTCTTTAAGGAAGGGTGATTTCTCAGGTTTGACTGGCTTAATTTATGTGCTCTTTGGAACTTACTCAATTTTGATAGTCAAGGAAATAGAAGATAGGGATTTGGGATAAAGAATAGTCCAGGAAGAATACTCCAAAGAAGCTTGATGGTAGCTGCCATTTTCAACGTTAATGTCAAAAAGTAATACTGGTGGGCTTATTTCCTTTGCTCCACTATATCTTAGTTAGAATGTGTGATTTATGTTGAGTTGGATTATATATTAATAATAATCCTTATCTTTATGATTATGATACTTTAGCAACTGATGGCTACACATTTAAGGGAAATGTAGCGTATTCATTTGTATCGATATGTAAATTTGTTTCATGTAATTTAATCTACAGCACCATTCTCACTGTTAATAGCTTTTTCTATTTTGTTTCCTATATTTGCCCAGCTACTAGTTTTGATAATCAAGAGTTGTCAGGATGTTTCCTACCTCCCAGAGAGCGAAGAAAAAGTAGACTTGTTAATGAAATAAACTACAATTTAATTTGAGGTATGGCATTAACTAAGTAGTTCAGGACATTGCTATGAACAAAGGAAGGGATATGAACTTTTTGTACATTGCATTTTCCCTAAAATGACCTTCTATAATTTTATATAAAACTAATCCTTTATAGAAAGGATTGATATAAATCACTGTTGTCTTTTCTGACTTTTTTTTCTTTTCCCTTTTACTTCCTATAACTTTGAAAAAGGAGAGGCACTTACAAAATAAGGTATCACTTCTGTGTCATCATATCCTAATATATTAATTTTTTTTTAAATGATTTTTTATTATATTCTGTTAGTCACCATACAGTACATCCCCGGTTTCCGATGTAAGGCTCGATGATTCATTAGTTGTGTATAACACCCAGTGCACCATGCAATACGTGCCCTCCTTACTACCCATCACCGGTCTATCCCATTCCCCCACCCCCCTCCCCTCTGAAGTCCTCAGTTTGTTTCTCATAGTCCATAGTCTCTCATGTTTCATTCCCCCTTCTGATTACCCCCCCTTTCTTTATCCCTTTCTTCCCCTACCGATCATCCTAGTTCTTATGTTCCATAGATGAGAGAAATCATATGATAGTTGTCTTTCTCTGCTTGACTTATTTCACTTAGCATTATCTCCTCCAGTGCCGTCCATGTTGTAGCAAATGTTGAGAACTCGTTCTTTCTGATAGCTGAGTAATATTCCATTGTATATATGGACCACAACTTCTTAATCCAGTCATCTGTTGAAGGGCATCTCGGCTCCTTCCACGATTTAGCACCAACTTTCATTCCCACCAACAATGTAGGAGGGATCCCCTTTCTCCACATCCTCTCCAACAATTGTTGTTTCTTGCCTTGTCTATTTTTGCCATTCTAACTGGCGTAAGGTGGTATCTCAGTGTGGTTTTGATTTGAATTTCCTTGATGGCTAATGATTTTGAACATTTTTTCATGTGTCTGTTAGCCATTTGTATGTCTTCATTGGAAAAGTGTCTGTTCATATCTTCTGCCCATTTTTTGATTTGTTTATTTGTTTCTCGTGTATTGAGTTTGAGAAGTTCTTTGTAGATCTTGGATACCAGTCCTTTATCTGTAGTGTCATTTGCAAATATCTTCTCCCATTCCGTGGGCTGCCTCTTAGTTTTTCTGACTGTTTCCTTGGATGTGCAGAAACTTTTAATCTTGATGAAGTCCCATAAATTCATTTTATCTTTTGTTTCTCTTGCCTTTGGGGATGTGTCATGAAAAAGGTTGCTTTGGCCGATGTCGTAGAGGTTGCTGCCTATGTTCTCCTCTAGAATTTTGATGGATTCCTGTCTCACATCGAGGTCTTTCATCCATTTGGAGTTTATCTTTGTGTATGGTGTGAGAGAGTGGTCAAGTTTCATTCTTTTGCATGTAGCTGTCCAATTTTCCCAGCACCATTTATTGAAGAGACTGTCTTTTTCCCACCGGATGTTTTTTCCTGCTTTATCAAATATTAGTTGCCCAAAGAGCCGAGGGTCGGTTTCTTTGCTCTCTATTCTGTTCCATTGGTCTATGTGTCTGTTTTTGTGCCAGTACCATGCTGTCTTTGTGATCACAGCTTTGTAGTACAGCTCGAAATCTGGCATTGTGATGCCCCCAGCTTTGTTTTTCCTTTTCAACAGTTCCTTGGAGATTCGGGGCCTTTTCTGTTTCCATACAAATTTAAGGACTGTTTGTTCCAGTTCTTTGAAAAATGTCCTTGGTATTTTGATCAGGATAGCATTGAAAGTGTAGATTGCTCTGGGTAGCATGGACCTAATATATTAATTTGACCTTGCTTACCCCAAATTTATAACTTAGAGAATTGCTTTGGGGAGTGTATGGGGATTGAATTTTCTCCCTTTAATATAATTTTCTGGGAAATCTGGCTGGCTCAGTTGGTAGAGTATGTGACTCTTGATCTCAGGGTCTTGGGTTCAAGCTCCACATTGGGTATGGAACCTACTTAAAAAAAAATGTAAAAAAAATTTTTTTTAATTTGAAAAATCATTTTCTATTAACATGAATAAAACAACCTTTCCATCATATTTTAAAAATCCTAAAATCAGAAGATAATTGTCACTTAATAAGATCTTAATTTTCTGGTAATGTTTTCTAAAGTATTAGATTTTTTTTTCTAGTGTTAAGACAAAATGCTGTGTCATTTTCTTAAAATGTAAAATTTTGATAAAATTAACAATTTAAAATATCAAACCTGCAAAGAATCTTCCAACTTTCAAACTCATAATCTTACATGTTGATAAACTATTCTACCTGCTATTTTTAGTGAACTGGAGATAAATAGACTTCTTAAGGAGATCTATAAAGTAAAACCAAGAGTTCATTTGCTTAGTGACTTAAATGTATTGGTGATTTTTCTAAGATCTGATTAAAGAGTAGAGGAGCAGTAAACAAGACCATTTTACTCCTTATGTTTCACCACAGAAATAGGATGATTGCTTCCTTACCTGTTACCTTTCAAACATTTTAGTGAACTAATGGGAAAAGATAGTCTATTTTAATTGGGAACTGTTAGTGTGAACTCTGTGTTGCTTTTGAAGTTAAATAAAATTACTAATGGATTTCTGAAGTTAAAGATCGATTAAAATGAGCTTTGGTTGAATGTATCATGTCAAGATATCCTGTCATGGTTGGTTGCTGAAGCTTTTTATATTTTGATTAGGACATGGCTACAAACTTACTCTAGTTACAGTTAGAACCTCAGTATAGCAAGTGAGATATATCAAAATACCTTATGCAGAGGTATTGTAGGGAAATGTGAGGTCTCGTCACCCTGAAATTTGGAAGAATAGAGGAACTTTACTGCTATATGTGTGTATATATGTACATGTCAAATCGTTTTCCCTCATACACAGAATAAAAGCTTGATTTTTAAAATAGTTAATAAGGTGGCTTCATCTTATTCCCCATGACCAATCTTCAAAATGACCAGCCTTTACTTAGGCCATCCAAATTTAAGTCTAGTGAATTTACATGATAGAGCCCTTTAGAAAAAAAGATAATTGCCTTTTTGTAAGAGAAGTCCTGATAGTATATTCAGATGGCTGATTAAAGTCATTAAAATGTCCTCATTTTAAGTTGTTTTAAGTAATGTTCAAATTTTCCAAACATTAAAAATTTAATGTACATAAGATTTTAAATTTAATTGGATGACATTTCCTGAATTATCAGAAACTGGATTATTTGAAATACTCTTACAGAAAATTACCTTCGTTGTGTACTCTCATTCGTATAATGCTTTTCTAGTTCATCAATGAGAAGTATTTTTTACTAATTCTTACTATTATAGTGATCACTATTTATCAAATAGTGGTATATCTTTAATGATTTGTTATAATTAGAAAATAATTGTCAGAATGGTAACAGCTCTTACCCAGTACCTCTCTGAGCCAGACACTTCAGCCAGATATCATTTCATTTAATTGGGAAACTATTCCTGGATCAGTTCTTAACTGTCCCACTGTGAATGACTTTCGCAATCTTGAATTCTGTATCTTAACTATTCCAGTTGTAGGCCTTATATAAGTTCTTAATTTGAGGCTACATGAATGTAGACCCAGGGATGTTTAGATAAGAAATCTAAATCTTTCCTATAAGAAGTAGGTTAAGGAAAGAAAACCAGGTAACTTTTATAATAGTACCTGTTGTAGACTAGACACTGCAGTGTCTGTTACGTACACCTATTAGTTTGTCTTAAATATACACAGAGTGGTGATTAGGTATAAAATAAATGCTTGTTTTTGCATGTAAGAGAGGAATAAGGAATTGGAAGATAATTTAAAATGCTCAAAATGCATTTATCAAAAAAATGAAGTGCTCAAAATGGATTAAAAACTTAGTAGCGTTCTATATGTAGCACAAACTGTAGAAGTAGACACGTAGCCTAATCTTAGAGAAATTTTTTTGCTCAGATCTTTTATGGTTGTTATCATCCTATATATTTCAGTTTATGTGAATCTTTAAGTTAGAACAAAATTTGAAGTTATCCTGTGTAGTCTGGTATGACTTCAGGTAGTATATGGAAAGAACCTATCTAAATGTGAAATTAAAATATATATTTAGTCCTATAACAAATCCACCTAAACATAAAAATATATAAAGTACTAATTTCTTTTTAAAATCTTCTATAACAATTTGAAATGTTCTATTTAGAGTCATAAAGTCACCAAATGTCGCATTGTATCTATGTTCATGTATATTACCAAATTTCAAACTCTTTGAAAGATAACATTTATGCATATGTGCAAGGCAAAAAGTAAACACTATCAAAGGAACTTTTCATACTAAGTTTTTCTATTTGATGTTTGCCACTAAACAATTTGTTGGGGGAAAAGTTGTTTATTGATATTCTAAATGTTTCTTTCACAGTTTTATGCACCAAAACCAAAAGACACTGGTAGGATTGTCATCAGTTGTCCAACAATTTTTGAGTATTTTCTTTTTAAATTACTTTAAATACATTTCATTCTTTGATATGCATTTTTATTCTTTTTTAAGTGAATTTGCTAGTATAATTTATAACAATTACAAATAGTAATACTTTTACAAATGTTTTTACAAATGTTGCACAAAATAGTTGTACTCAAATGTCTTTTTAGTGTAGCTCTAGTTTTCTACAATTTGATTTTAAATTGATTTTTATTGAATCACTGTTTGAGTTATATGCTCATGACTGTATCGCCCTAATTCAGATATCCAAAAGAACATTTTCTGCTATTATTAAATTGTATTTTATGATTGTGACTTTTTTGTTTGAAATTACGAAAATATTGTTTATTTCAAATTCTAAATGTATTTAAAAGTATGTCCAGTCTTTGCATATATTATTCATATTGAAAAAAAGAATTACTTTTAATTATCAGGTTTCCCCTCCAAGGCTTATTAAATTTGGGTGTAAACATTAAAGTGGAATTTCTATTATAATAACCTTTCCTATGTTGTACTTCTGTAGTATTAAGTTACTGTGAACATTTAGGTCTCGGCTATTGAGTTAATTTATTAACAAGTACTAAATATAACATTATTGGAACACGTAACCACAGTTATGTGGAATGCTGCATGGTCCTATCACAGGAGAAGGGAGGATAGTACAGTATATTATGAAAGTAATTGTAATGTGTAGTGTATAATTACATATAATATGTAATTATTTCATAATAGCACCTTAAGCAAAGTATTGCAAAGGTAATTAAAATGTTGTTCTCATCTGCAATTTTAAAGTTAGTGAAGTGGCTGTCCTTGATAAAGCTTAACTTTTATACAAAGATAATGTGTATGAAAGGGTAGATTAATTTTCTTCTTGGTTTTGTTTCATTTCCAGGTGGAGGTTTGGCTGTTGGAACAGTTCTTCTAATTGGTTAGTATAGCATACACACTTTGTTCTTCCTGATCAGAGTTTTCCATTGTGCATAACGATTTTATGGGTTTGCCTATTCTGATATTAAATATGTAACTTTCTATAAGAGTTAAGGTAAATTAGAAAGGAAATATCTTAAGTTTTAATTTAAATTCAAATGTTGATCTGAACTTGAAATAAATGAAGCAAGTATATCTGAAAATATAGCTCTGGTAATTTAAAAATGCTGATGGTGCATTGTCCTCCATTTCTTTTTAAAAAGGTTAAAATTAATGCCAGCTTTTTTTTGAAAATCTGTATTTACAGTGGGATTATTACAGTGATTAATTTGAGAAGTTGATATACCAATAAGTCCATTGTACAAATATCATACATTTTTATTATTATTTTCTTCTTATTGAAAGAAAAGTAACAATGTGATAAATCATATTTTTGTTCATTTTTGAGTGCCAGTAATTCTCATTTAATTATACATACATAATCCTATTTGCCTTATTGTTTAGTTTAGGTCATAGAATCTGGAATTGAAATAAACCTTGGCAGTTACTTAGTCATAGTTCCCAACTAGCCATAAATCACTTCTCTATCATCGTTGACAGTATCAAACACCATTTGAATACAGATTATATTATTTAAAGGTCTCACTACTTCACAAAACTATGTATTATCATTAAAAATTCAATGATTTATTAGAAAATTCTTTATTTTTTTAAAGATTTTATTTATTTGAGAGAGGGAGAGGGAGGGAGTGAAAGAGAGCAGGAGCTGGGGGCAGGGAAAGGGAGTAGTAGACTCCCCGCTGAGCAGGAAGCCTGAGGAGGAGCTCCATCCCAGGACCCCAGGATCACTACCTGAGCTAAAGGCAGACACATAACCAACTGAGCCACCCAGGAGCCCCAGAAAGTTCTTTATATTAATGTTTAATCTATATAATATAACAGATTTGTTGTTTCTAATTTTGTTCTCTGATATAATACATAATTAACTTAACATACTTTCTCACATGATACTCTTAAAATATTTGGAAATATTTTATTACCTCAAATCTTCTCTAAATAAAATAGACACAGTTTCTTAAACTGTTTTTTATGTGTTGTGGTTTTCACGTTCCTCACTCTCCTGTTGGTTCTTTTGTCATACCTATCAGGCTGGCGTCATCTCTTCAACTGTGCTCACAACTGAATACAATATTCCAAATTTACTTTGCCTATACTCAGCATATTGAGACAATAAAATGTGATAATGTAGACAGAATTATTATTTCTAACCACCAATAAAGTTACTTTATATTCCTTGACTTCTCTTAACGTAGCAATGAAATGTGTCACTCTGCCCCAAGAATGCAAAATGGTGGTGTTTTAAATTTGGTATGTACATGAGCATTTGTCTAATAAATGAAGCTCTATCTGGAAAACTCAGAAGAGATGTGTAGTACATCTTATTCTATTAAAGAGTAATAATAAAGAGTAATAATAGTAATAATAGTGAGAGCTGCCCTTTATTTAAGTCTTACTATGGGTCAGTATTGTACTGTTTTATTTATTTTTATTTTTTTAAGATTTTGTGTATTATTTATTTGAGAGAGAGAGAGCACAAGCAGGCAGAAGGAGAGGGAGAAGCAGGCTCCCCGCCAAGCAGGGAGTGCGTTGCGGGGCTTGATCCCAGGACCCCTGAGATCATGACCCAAGCCCAAGGCATGTGCTTAACTGACTGAGCCACCCAGGTGCCCTATACTAAGTGTTTTATATATGATTTTTCCCTTAATATAACAACCTTGTGAGATATTATATGTAATCCATATTATCCCCATCTTATACTTTAAGAAATAAGGCTCAGAAGGGTAAAGTAACTTTCCCATTATCACACAGTGAGTGAAAGAACTAGGATTTGAATTCTGGTATGATTGAAAAGCACATGTTTTTTATAACTGTGCTCTGTAGCTTTCTTACATGTTTCATTTAATGGCCATAAACAGTAAAATAGGAGTTTTATACCTTTTTAGAATGAAGTTTTAAATAGTAAATTAAGCCTACATTTGGGGGGGGGGGTTTCTTTTAATAAATTTTCAAATTTCTAAACTTGAAAGAGCCCTCATTTAATTAATTCACAATAAGAATAGAAGTTGCAGCAATGCCAGGGATGCCTGGGTGGCTCAATCGTTAAGCGTCTGCCTTCAGCCCAGGGCGTGATCCCAGAGTCCTGGGATCAAGCCCCGCATCAGGCTCCCTGCTCCACTGGGAGCCTGCTTCTTCCTCTCCCACTCCCCCTTCTTGTGTTCCCTCTCTCTCTGGCTGTCTCTCTCTCTGTCAAATAAATAAATAAAATCTTTAAAAAAAAAAAAAAAGTTGCAGCAATGCTAAAAAATTCTTTTTTTTTTTTTTTTTAAGAGAACAAACTGGTGGTTGCCAAAAGAGAGGATGGGGGGGGTGGAATGGGTAAAATGGGTGAAGGGGAGTGGGAGGTACAGGCTTCCAGTTACCGAATGCATTCATCACAGGGATGAAAGGTAGAGCAAAGGGATTGTAGTCAATGGTGTTATAGTAGGGTTATATGATGACAGATTGTATCCACACTTGTGGTAAACATAGCATAAAGGTATAGAATTGTTGAATCAATATGTCATACACCTGAAACTAATGTAACATTGTGTTACACTGTACTTCACTGTACTAATGTAACATTGTGTTACACTGTACTGAATCAATGTCATACACCTGAAACTAATGTAACATTGTGTAACACTGTACTTCAACACAAAAATTAATAATAAAATTAGACTTTTTAAAAAGGAAAAAATGCTCTTATTTTACATAATCAGCATTTCTTCATTCCAGTCAGAAAGTTTTGTCTCCATATAGTAAAACAATATACAAAGGCAATTAATTAAGATTTTTCAGGTGTGCAATATTTGTTAAAGATTGATTTGTATAGTTGCAGCTTATTGCTACCTAAAATATATTAACTTTTAAAAATCATGCCATTGAGTCATTTGGGTCCTGTGTTCAGTCATCATATTTGAACCCAACCATTAATTTACATGCAGCTCTTGGTTGCAAAATATCTGCCAAGTTCTTACCAGCCATTTACTTCAATCACTACAGTATAATTTTCTGGACAGTGATCTAGGACTTAGTGCCCAAGTCTCTGAATAATAGATAACATTTAATAAAAAGTTAAGTAAAATATGTTCTGTAAAATATTTGTGCCACCCATCAGTCTTTTAAGTACTATTTAAGAACCTGAGGTACAGAATTATTCCTAACAGTAGACATAAGAGAGAGAAATACCTGTAATTATGAAGTTCCAGAAATGATGATGTCAGTCTCATTTTTAAAAACTTTTATTAAATAATGAATGAATGAAGGATTTTATGGACAAAATATTTCGGTTTTAATGTCAATAAATAAATACATAAAATAAAAAAGGATATGTAGAGAATAGTAGGTTGTCCTTTCAGTTGCTCACTCCCCATACCCAGAGACAATACAGTCCTGGTATCCTCCCCAAATACTTCTACTGACGTAATAAGCATGGAAGCACTCTGCTTTTTCCACTTAATACATCTTAGAGGTCAGTCCATGTGCAGTCATATGCCTGTTCTAACAAATGCCTAAGATTTCATTATATGGAAGTGCCATAATTTATTTAAGTCTCTGTTGATGAATATAAGTTCCATTCTTCCACTGGTAACAATGCTATTGTACATAATCTTGTATATAAGCTTTGCAAACATATGTAAATATCTGTAGAATAAATTACAAGATATGGACTTGCTTAGTTGAGGCATGTTAAATTGTAGTAGATATTATGAGATTGTTCTCCCAAGAGGGATATATCATCTTTTACTTCAGTCAGTCAGCAGTTTTAAGAATACTCCAGTGAGTTTACCTTCACTCTTGACTGTGTATTATCAAACATTTACGTCTTCACCAGTCCAAACAAGTGAAAAGTGAAGAATGGCATTTCATCATTTGGGCCTGGGACTTTTCTCTTTGATAACTAAAACTCTGAAAAGTTACTATAATAGTTTTTAAAATGTGCAACTCAATTTTAATTCTTTTCTACAGGGGAAGTGTCTGTGAATGATACTAAGAATCTAGTGATGATTGATAATTCATTCCATACATGTTCATGGAACACATGGGTGTATGCTAGATATTGGGGTTACAAATATAAAACAGATACTCTCTTCCCTTAAGGACCTTTGCACCTATGGAAGAGACATAGGTAAAGCAAATAATTACAATATAATAAGTTAAATACCATAATAGACGTGTCTATTAATACATTTTAACATGGGTTGTAGCTAGAACAAGGGGCTGCTATTGATTTTTGTATATTGATCTTATAACCAGCAACTTTTGAATAGTTTATAGATTCACTTGAATATCGTGAGTAGGCAATTATCTTCTGCAAATATTGATAATGTTACTTCATAACAGATTTTGGTATCTTGCAATTGGGTGCTTCCATAACAAATACTAAAAATATGAGTGTGTCTTTGGAACCAGGTAGTAGGCAAAAGCTGGAAGGATTTTAAGGAGCATATTAATTAGAGAAAACGTAAACTGCCATGAACAGATTGTTAATAGAAATCTGTACTCTGATGACACTGCTAGTGAGAGCGAAAAGAAACTGAGATCCATGATACCGAAAGCTACAGCATGGGGCATCCTTGTTATACAGTGGCAGAAAGCGTAGTGACATTGTTGTCTGCAGTTGTATGGGAATGGAACACATGCCTAATGAATTTGATGGTCTAGCAAAGGAGATTTGTTTTTATAGTGAGTAATAAGGAGAAGCTCAGACAAGAATAAAACATAGTAATAGATTTTTTAAATGTCTATCTCTGATGAAATATCAGTTCACTGATGTATAATATACTACATATTCAATAACTGCTTGCTGAATTAATGATTAAATAAAAGAATATGGCAGGTATAAGGCAAAGGTCTTGCCTTTATAGTCTGGTTTTTCTGTAAAGCTAATATTTTGAATCTTCTTAGTATTATTTATGCCCTACTATCAACTTCTAAGTGTTAAAGATTTTTGAAAATATGTATAACTGGTAAATTTAGTTTCAAATTCTGTTAGCTTTTCTTTAGAAAACCTTGAAAGCAAGGGGTACCTGGGGGGCTCAGTCAGTTAAGTATCCAACCATAGGTTTCAGCTCAGGTCATGACCTCAGTGTCATGGGATAGAACCCCATGTTGGGCTCCATGCTCAGCGCAGAGTCGGCTTAATATTCTCTCCCTCTCCTTTTACCCCTTCCCCTGCTTATTTTCCCTCTCTCTCTAAATAAAGTATCTCCATGGGGCCCCTGGGTGACTCAGTTGGTTAAGTGGCCAACTCTGGATTTCAGCTAAGGTCATGCTCTCAGGGTACTGGGATCACGCCCCCTGTCAGGCTCCAGCTCAGTGGGGAGTCTGCTTGGGATTCTCTCTCTCCCTCTCTGTCTGCCCCTCCCCCTGCTCATGCGAGCACTCTCTCTCTCTCTCTCTCTCTCTCTAAAATAGATAAATAAATCTTTTTTATGAACAAATAAAACCTTTTTTTAAAAAAAGAAAACCTTAAGGCAAAATTTGGAAGCATTTTCACATTTTTGAAAGATTAGATTAGCAGGAGTTTTATATACTAGGTCTCTACTTTTCATTTCCAAGCCAATACAACTTGTATAATAGATGAAGTCTGCATTAAAAAATGGTTCAATAGTTCCAAATATAAACCAGTTATGGAGACTTAAAGTCAGTGGATAGGAGCATAGGGCATTACTATATTGCTCATCACTCAAAGATTTTTTTTTTATTCCAGAAGTTAAAGAAAATTAAAGCATGGAGATGGTTTGCATTAATAGATTTTCACTATAGATTGTCAATTTTTAGCCATTTCCCTTGAAACGGTTTACTCATTTACCAAGGCAAAAAGTTGCCTTCAACCTTTTTGAAATTGCGTAATTATATATTTTCTTCTACACCATGTAATAAATTTTAAGCATTTTCCTTATGCACAAGTTGGCAAACTACAGCCTGTGAGCCAGTGACCTATCTATAAATAAAGTTTTATTGGAACACAGCCATGCTTAATTATTTGTACATTGTCTATGGTTGCTTCTGTGGTACAGGGGCAGAGTTGAGTAGTTTCAACAGAGACTGTATGTACAGTTCACAAGTCTGAAAAACTTATTTTCTTGACTCTTGAAGAAAAAGCTTACCAATAGCTGCTTTGAATTCTGTATTTTTCTCAATTTATTTTATGGTAGTACAACTTGTTGAAAGATTGAAATAGGACAAACTGGTATCCATGCAATTCTTTAGTAAAACCACCTGACCTTTTGGCTGGAAGCATCTAAGCACCTACAATGTGTTTAGCACTGCTAGGCAGTATGAATCTTGGGTTTTACCCTTTCTGAACTTAAACTGGATGTTGGTTGAAAATGGAATAAATATGAATAGTACATATATAATATACAGATGTTTTTGTAGATATAAGAGGCTTAAATTAAATCAAACTATGGGTAGAAATTGAGGGGAAATGCAGAGAGAAAACTATATTAACAAATGCACAAAAGTGAGTATCAACACAATATGCTTATGTAGTAAAGAAGTGAAAGCTCTTCTGAAGTAGAGATTATTTATTTAGAATTAGTCAGAGGGAAAGTTTGGCTTCCTTCTCCTGGGTCTTTTGCCTCAACTTCCTACTTGTAGAATTCAAATAGTAAAACTTCAGAGCCTTAGACCAGCTTCTTAAATGGCCGTGTGCAGAGAGGAGGCTGTTTACTTTTCATCCACCAGAGGACTCCTGGGATTTTTGTTTGTTTAACTTTATGGCCAGCTAAATCCATCATGCTTCACCTCTTTGTTATCTTTGGTCATTGTCCAAGAATTAAGCTATTCTAATGATCTTCCCTGTTACTTTTATCTTTGTAATACTCTTTTTTTCTCTGTAGAGTCAATTTCCTACTTTTTTTATCCCTTCTAAATCTTTCCAGTTTGCTTTGTATAATACCTATTTCATGTAAAACAAACTCTAATGTCTTAAATATTATCATTAAATATTTTATTGAAATATGTAACATTTATTGAGGATATCATGCTGTAACATTGCTGGGTATCATGCGGAGCCCTTGACATGTTTTTATCATTTAGTTTCACAGCAAGCAGAGGAAATGTCTATATTTTACAGGGGATTGGAATTTTGAGAGAAGCAAGTAACTTGCCCAAGGTCACACACTTAGTAGCTAAGATTTGCAAGCAGTTTTCTCTGACGTTAAATCATCATTTTACAGTAAAACGTGGTAATTTACCTTAAAATTTTTTCTGGAGTGAGATTTATACCTTTGGCTTTCCTGCCTTTTCTGTAATCTCACTGCTGCCATATAGTGACTTCTTAGTTATTTCTATTATTTATTGGAGACCTTCATGATCTCCAACCTCAAGTAAGCTTTCAGCATTTGCCAATGAACTTTTATATCTGTCATTACTTCTTTTTCATTCTCAATAACTTCAGTGGCCTTTTAAAACCTTCTTGTCCTCAAACATCCAACATTACTACTTTCTCCCTCATTTTCTCAGATAACTTGCAGTATTTCACATGGGAGCAGTATTCTCTTTAGATGAGAACTCACCCAGATTCCCACTGTCAAACTTCAGTACTCACCTCTACCCACACATGGGAAGATGTCCCGTACCTTCTCCTGTTTGAGAATCATTCTTTCACCCGGACTTTAGATCTTTCCTCCTTCCACTTTTCGAAGGCAGTATCAATTTTCTCTTCTTTCTTTAACGTGTCCCTCTTTTTTAGTTCTTTCCTGTGTGTACTTAAACATGCTCAGATCTGTTTTCAAGCCTTATTTCTTTTTTAAAGGGGAAAATTCTTCGTCCTTAACCCCACTCTTCTAACTATCCCTTTTTCTCTTCCCTTTTGTAGCCAAGCCTCTTGAGTAGTCTGTACCTCCTACACATTTTCATGGTATTTCAGTCATTCCTCAGTTTACTTCAGGCAGTAGCACATCACTGAAGCCACCTTAGCCAGAGACATTAGTGACCTTCTCATGGCCAAGCCCAGGAAATACTTCTCAGGTCTCTTCCTTCTTGAGCTCTGCAACAATTGATGTGGTTACTCACTCTTTTCCTGAAGTACTGTCTTCCTTTGGATCTGTTATAATTTCTGTTCTGGTTTTCCTTCTACCCCTCTGCTTTTGTTTTTTAAGACTCCTTTGCCTCTATTTAAAATAGTGGTATCCTCTTCCCTCTTCTAGTGCTGCATACTTTCCCTGGGAGGTCTCAGTGCCATTCTTTCCAGGCCTTTGCTTAAATTCTTTCTTGCTGCCTCTTTTTTCCCTTTCTTTTTTTTTTTTAATCATTTTTTAAAATTTAAATTCAATTAATTAACATATAATGTATTATTTGTTTCAGGGGTACAGGTCTGTGGTCTGTGATTCATCAGTCTTATATAATACCCCGTGCTCATTACATCCTGTGCCCTCCCCACTCCATTCAGTTTGTTTCCTAAGATTAAGAGTTTCTTAGGGTTTGTCTCCCTCCATGGTTTCCTCTTGTTTCATTTTTTCCTCTCTTCCCCTATGATCCTCTGCCTTCTTTCTTAAATTCCACATATCAGTGAGATCATATGATAATTGTCTTTCTCAGCCTCTTAATCATCCCTTAGGTCTCCACTTAGATTCTTTTTCAGAAAGACTTCTTTAATTGTTGCTTTCTTTACCCTCTGTTCTACTTAGTATTCCTCCTGTATACTTCTGTAGTATTCTTTATTTACTTTATATCATGGCACTTACTATACTTTGTTGAAAATACCTGATCGTGTATCTTATTCAGTAGACTGTAAGCTGTGTGACCATGGGAACCATGTAAGGGCACAATGAATACATGCTTGAATGAAGGAATGAATGTTGTGAAACCCTGGCCAAAGGAAGTTACTTTATAGTGGTAAGAAAATAGGTAGTCGTGGAGTATTTTGAACAATGAAGAGATATTATGAAGGATGCATTTCAGGAAGAAAGTAAAAAGTTGAAGTGATGGAAATACTCATTACTCTCATCAAAACATGAGATGATGTTACTATACTTTTGAGACTTTAAACCATAAATTTACTACCATATTTTGATATAACAATGCTACCTAACTTTTCTGTTTCTGCATTTCATTATGTATATTGGATTCTAAATGTCTCACTAGCTATGCTTAGATTGCTCTGATATAGCATTTCCCTACATTTTTCCTCTTTTAATAGGTCTCTCTCAAGAATGTTGATTTCTACTTTGTGCTTTCTTTTTTTTTTTTCTTTTAAAGATTTATTTATTTATTTATTTATTTATTTATTTATTTGAGAGAGGGAGAACAGGGGAAGGGGGAGAGAGAGAAGGAGAAAAGCAGACTCCCCGTTGAGTGCAGAGCCTAACGTGGGGCTCCATCCCACCACCCTGAGATCATAACCTGATCTGAACCTGTAAGCCCATCAGTGAGTAGTGCATGGCCAGAGAATCCATGGGGAAGCCTGCCTTAAATCTCCTACCATTTGTCAGCATTCTCCACAACAACACTGTTTTCTGTGTCTGGTGTAGAAAAGGGAGGGAGGCCTGCAGGGATAGATTGTATAAATGCCGAAGTAATAATGATAGCAATAGCTAACATTTCCAGAGCAGAAATTGAATATGAATTACTGGCCATCCCCCCCAAAACCTAGATTCCACCTCAGAAGGTTTTTCAATGACAGATGTGGCCAAAGTGAAACAGAGCACCACCCACAAAAACCACGCTCACCACCTACATGGAAACCACCATAACTTCATGGACTACAAAGCAGCAGGCTTAAATATTAAATACACCAGATCATAGTGAGGCTAGGGACATCTCTCCCTAACCAGACAGCCAATTATGTAAGTTGATCACTGCCACTTTTTCCCCCCTGCTCTCCCAACAATAGAACTAGGACTTGGAGAGAAGGCATAGAAGAAGAGGTATTTTAGAACCTTCCTTTTCTTTAGAACCCACTGTCCCACTAAGACTTTCAAGCCACGGGTCTTAGTCTGCACTGAAGGGCGGGGTGGGGGGGGGAAGCTTTTTACTGAATGTTAAAGTTTTAAACTTGACCGTTCCAAGTTTTAATAACTAAAACTGATGAGAAAATCATTGAATTAGCTCTAGTTGTCAAGAGATGCGAAAAGGAAGATTTGACATAGCATAGTTGAAAGTAGTGACTGGAAAAATTAAATAGAACTATTTCGTATGTATTTACTAAGTAATTGAGAGCTCTATATAAACTGTTTACATATATAAAGAATGTCTAAAGAAACAGGGCAATTGGGCACAAAATGTGTCTTAAAAATAGGGGATATGAGTGGAGAGGGAGAGTATAGTTCCAAGAAGAAATTCATCCATGATGATAGCTGCAATAGACAAAATAAGATAAAGATTTTAAAAATGTCCAAGAAAATAGACAATTAGAAAGTCATTGGTGACTTTAATAGCATTCTCAGCACAATGAAAGTCACACTCCTTTGGACTTTGATATTAAAGAAAAATAGATATTCCTGTTGTTTCTATCCATTAGGCTTCATTCTACCTCTTGTGTGATTCCATTTATATATGACAGCCCATCAAATTTTTGAAGACAGCTCTCTTGCATCCCTTGGGTCTCTTTTTCTTCTAAATATCCCATTTCTCATGCTTTTAAGTACCATCCTGGTCACTTCATTTTGAATATGCTTTAGTTTCTGTAAGTCCTTAAATGAAATATACTATTGTCAGTTTGGTCCACTACTATAGAATAGACTAGGACAACCATCTCTCTCAATCTAAGAATTAGACTGTTAATTCAGGCCAGAACTGTATTTGCCTTTGGCAGTTCTGTCACATCATTATCATTTTTGCTTTCCCGGTGTTATGGGGATTCACTAAATAGATTAAATAAATGCTTAGTATACAACTTCAAAATTTGTTTCGCAAAAATGGTGATTTTCAGCTTGAAGAGCTTAGGTTTTTAAGCTAATCCCTAAATAGGCGATCTTCCTCCTATTAGTTTTGTCTGCCTCATAGGAGTCTGAAAAAAATCGGGTCGATAACTATTAAAGTGTGTGCACATGTATGTGTGCGTGTGTGTGCGCGCTAGGGTGTGTTTTCAGCCAGACTACAGTAGATCTGGCTGATTTTTAAGACAAAATAGATTTTTGTTTTTTACCTTAATTATACAAATATTTTCTAAATGTTTAGTTTGTACCTACTACAGCAATACAGCAATAAGAAGAATTCTCTGCCATGAGGATCTTTTAGCTTGATGGAGAAATTTCAGTATGTATGTGCTGCTGTAGGAGTTAACAGGAGCTCCAGGGCACATTGATCATCTCACCCAGCCTTGAGGAGAGCTTCTCCAAAGATGAGTTTACCTATTTTGGGTCTGAGAGGATTTGAGGGAATTAGCTAGCCAAAACAGTGAAGTAATTTATGCAAAGGTCCTGACTTAAGATGTAGTATGGCTACTAGAGATAGTAATTTAAGCTATGAGTGTAGGTAAGATCAAGAGGGATTGTGTGTAGGTAAGAAAAGAGTTTAACTCTCACTCATTTAAAACGTAGGTAGAAAAAGAGAAATTCTGCCACCTAGTTTATTGTCACTCTTCATTAATGATAAATCATTTTTTAAAAAGATTTATTTATTTGAGAGAGAGAGAAAGAGAGCATGAGTGGGAGGGGCAGAGGGAGAGAGAATCTCAAGCAGACTCCACACTGAACACGGAGCCGACATGGGACTCATCTCGGGACCCTGAGATCACAACCTGAGCTGAAACCAAGAGTTGGACGCTCAACCAACTGCACCAGCCAGACGCCCCCACTCAATATTTTTTATTATCTGTAGGTGTCTCTCCCTAGTTTATGAGGTATTTCTCTAACTTAGTTAGTTCATCCCCTCACCAAATAATGTAATATGTGTCCTTAATTTTACAAATAATTTTTTATTTTTCTAATTAAATAGGTTTATTTCTTTCTTTACTGAAAAGTTGTTAAACAAGCATCATGTCCTTTTATAGGGAAATGACGGTATTATACCGCTTTTAACCCTGTCATTTTTATTTATACACATTGTGTGGCAGCAGCCACACAGAGCATGTAGACTGTGTTAAAGGATTTAGTTCTTTCTCTCAAGAGCAAGGAGAAACCACTGAAAATTTTTAAGTAGGGAAGTGACATGATTCGGTTTGTATTTTCAAAAGGCCACTAATAAATTGGAGGACCAGAGTGGATGCAAAGAAATAAATAAGCAATTGTAGTTGCCTAGGCAAGAGTTGTTGGTAGCATGACTAGGAGAGTGACACTGGCATGGAAGGAAGTGATCTAATTTCAGAAATACTTTGAAAATAAATTTAACGGGATTTTAGGGATAGGGAGGCGAGACAGAGGAAGTTATCTGATTTTTTTAAAAGCTAAAAGAGGACCACATTTCATAGAAAAAAATAATGAGTTACTGGTTCCATCTTGGGTATATGGGATTTGAGGCACTTTTGTACTTGTGTATTTAATAGTAACAGAAGCCTGAAAGCAGAAGGAAAAGTCCATGGAAGAGGAATGATGAAATAAATTATAGTACCTACATTTTCTAGAATATTATGCACCTTGAAACATAATAGCTACAAGACTACGAAGCATGTGAGATTAGGTAAAAATACCAGAATACAAAATTCAGTAATAATTGTAACCATATAAGAAAACATCCACGGAAAAAGTACCCAAAGGAAATATAGCAAATTTTAGCAATAATTCTGTGAGGATTATGGATGGTGGAAGAATTTTTAAAAATTTAAATTTCCCGTGTTGTGAAATGTCAACCTTAGAAATTAAGATTTTTAGTATCTGATTTGTTTTTTACATCAGTGATTTGTAATGACCTTGGTTTATATGGTTGCTTCTGTAAACTGACCTAATAGTAATTCCTTAAGATAAAATCAGTTCTTTTTTTAAACATGACTTTCTGTTTTTTTCTAAAGTTGAATAGAGACAAATTGTTAGTTATGTAAAATGAGTGTTTTTTTTTTCCAGGATGGTAGCTGCATTCGTCAACAGGCAGTGCTGGTCGTCTCACCTACATTTCTCTGCTGGCTTTTCCTCCTGTCAGCTGTTAGCTGTGCAGAGGCATTGAAAGTGTTTTCCTTTACACACAAAAGCTCTCATCAATTGCTCCTAAATCACATTTTGGGTCTTTTAGATTTGTGGATATTAACTTTAACTTGTGATGATAGTATTAACTAGCTGTGTTCTTTAAAATATAAAATTGAACTTCATGTAAATCTGCTATACTTCTAATTGTGGATTTGCTCTAATACATTGTGCTGAGAAGGTTTATAAACAAGTTACCACCTGGTGTTTTAGTTGCACCTTAAGAAATTGTTTTAATAAAGCAAATTTACTGAATTATGATGGACCCATTTTAAGTGTTTATTTTACAGAGATTTTACAAATATAAATACTCTTAGAACCACCACAACAATCAAGATATAAAACATTTCTGTCATCCCCCAAAATTTCCGCACGCCCAAAAAGTTTTCTGGCCCCAAGCACCTAACTCCTTCCTATCACTAGAGATAGTTTTTACTTTCTCTAGAATATCACATAAAGGCAGTCGAGCCATGCATACTTTTTGTGTCTGGCTTTTTTCACTTAGCTTAATGTTTTTGAGATTCATCCATATTGCACGTACATTAGTTTATTTCTTTCATTGTTGAGAATTACTTCATTTGTACATGTACCATTTGTTTTTTACATTCATGAGTTGTTGGACATTTGTGTTGTTTGCAGCCTTTAGCTGTTACCAAAAAAAGCTGCCATAAACATTCTGTATACCACTATGTACAGACATGTATTTTCAGTTTTTTTGGTAAATATGCAGAAGGGAAATTGCTGGTTCCTATAAGTGTAAATTTAACTTTATCAGAAACTGCCCAGCTATTTTCCAAAGTGCTGTACCACTTTGCATTGCCACTAGCAATGTAGGAGCATTTTATTTGTTCTACATCCTTGTCAATATTTGGTATTGTATTTTTATTTTACCTTTTCTAGTAAGAATGTAGTGGTTTCTCACAGTGTTAAATTTTTGGCTTTTTTTTTTTTTTTTGGTGTTTAATACTGTTAAACATCTTTTTATACATTAATTGGACATTCATAGATCTTCTTTTGTGAAGGATGTATTAAAATCTTTTGCTTATTTTTTATACTGGGTAGTTTGTCTTCTTATTGAATTTAAAGTTCTTAGTATATAAATTGGATACCAGTTCTTTATCAGATCTATGTATTGCAAATATTTTCTTTCTGTAGCTTGCTATCCATTTTCTATTGTGGTTCCTGCTTCCATACCCTGAGAAATCTTTGTCTACCCCAAAGTTGCAAAGTTATTCCCTATGTTTCCTTCAATAATTTTATTGTTTCAGCTTTTATATTTAGTTTTGTGATCCATTTCAAGATAATATTTGAATATTAGTATGAAGTAGGAGAAATTTTGTTGTTGGTTTTTTGGTGTTTTGTTTGTTTGTTTTTTGTAATATGGGGTAAAATTGAGGTTTTTGTTGTTTTTTGCATCTGGGTATCCAATTGTTCTGGGACAGTTTATTGAAAAAACAATTATTTCTCCACCTTTATAAAAAATCAGGTGTGTGCGTTGATTTCTGAACTCTATTCTTTTATATTGATTTTTATTTCTCTCTGTTAGCTAATTCCACATTGCCTTGGTAGCTGTAACTTTATTCTAAGTTTTGAAATAGATAGTAAGTCTCCCAGCTGTTCACTTTCAAATTTGTTTGGCTATTCTAGGACCTTTGGATTTCTGTGTGAATTTCAGAATTAGCTTATCAATTTCTCCAAAAATCTTATGGGGCTTACAATGGAATTCCATTGAATCTATAGATCAATTTGGAAAGATTTGAGTCGTATATTCCCTGAACATGATAAACTTCTCCATTTATGTAGGTTTTCTTCACTTGCTCTCAGAATATTTTATACGTTTCAGTGTGAAGCTAATGCATGCACATGTATTGTCAGATTTTTCCAAAATATTTCATGTTTTTGGAATTGATCATAAATGGAATTTTTAGAATTTCAGTTTCTAAAGTAAGATTTTAATATTTTGAAATATATTGGGATAGCATATGGTTTATCTTGGTCTACATTCTAGATGCACTAAAGAATGTATATTCTGGAACAGTATATTATCTAAGGTGGTCTGTGAGGTTGTTCAGATTTTCTATTTTCTTGATGATTTTCCTCCTTAGTTGTTCTGACAATTACTAAGAAATGTAGGATAAAATCCCCAAATTGAATTTACGTCTTTCTTTGCTTAGTTCTGTCCATTTTGCTTTAAACAGATATATTTTTTAAGAAATTCTTAGAAACAAATTAATTTATCCACGCACACACACATATATATACATCTATACACACACATCCATGCACATAAGTACATATATACACATGATCACAGAGTGTTATAATTTCCCGTATATTTGTCATCATTTGTATTCTTTATTCCTTCCTGTAAGTGCAGGTTACCATGTTGTATAATTTCCCTTTAGCTTTTAGTGTCCTGTAGTACAAGTCTGCTGTCCTATATGAAAATAGTATTTCACCTCAGTTCTTAAAAATGTTTTACACTTTATAATTTTTGATTAAGTTTTTTCTTTTTCAACTCTTGGAATATATAATTATCATATCCTCTAGCCTTAATTGTTTCTGATGAGAAATCACTTGTTGGGGCGCCTGGGTAGCACAGTAGTTAAGCGTCTGCCTTCAGCTCAGGGCGTGATCCCAGCGTTCTGAGATCGAGCCCCACATCAGGCTCCTTTGCTAGGAGCCTGCTTCTTCCTCTCCCACTCCCCCTGCTTGTGTTCCCTCTCTCGCTGGCTGTCTCATTCTGTCAAATAAATAAATAAAATCTTTTAAAAAAAAAAAGAAATCACTTGTTGATTTTATCATTGTACCACTGTATGTCACATGCCATTTCTCCCTCCTGCTTCCAGGATTTAACTATGATGTACTTAGATTTGGGGTTTTTGCATTTATCCTAACAGAAGCTTCCTGTGCTTCTTAGATCTGTAAATGAGTATTTCCTCAAATTTAGGAAATTTTTAGCCATCACTTCTTGAAATACTGTTTCTGTTTCGTATTGTCTCCCAATGTCTAGGACTCCACTTGAACATGTTTTGGACTGCTCTATATTGTTCCATGTCTCTGACGTTCTGTTCAATTTTCTTAATTTTTTTTTCTCTGTTCTTCAGATTTCATCATTTCTGTTGATCCCCCTTCAGGTGTACCAATTACTTTTCTCCTTTCTTCATCTCCAATCTACTCATGAGATCACCAAATAAATTTTTCGTATAAGGAATAATAATTTTAAACTCTAAAGTTTCTATCTGGTTCATTTTTATAGTTTCTCATTCTCTGTTGATATTCCTTTTCTGTTCACTTATTGATATATTGTCCTTTAATACCTTGTTCTTTTTTTTTTTAATTAAGTAGGCTCCATACCCAACATGAGGCTTGAACTCATGACCCTCAGATCAAGCATCACATGCTTTATTGATTGAACCAAACAGGTGCCCCTTGTTTAATACTTTGAATACATTTTACTTTGAGTCAGTTTCCGTACGTTGTGTTTTCCCTAGTATGGGTCATATTCACTAATTTTTGGTTGAAATCTTTACATTGTAAAAAATGCATTTTAATGATTCTGGATTCCATTCTGTTTTCCTGAGGATTTCAGGGTTTTTGTTTTAATAGACAGTTAACTTGCCTGATCTTAAATTAACTCTCACTTCTGCATACTGTGCATTTATCTGTATATCTCTGCTCAATTTCCAGCTTTTAGGTGTTGCTTTTTTAACCTGGTCACATAGGGCTGTCCCTTACAGTCAGAAACTTAGGAGAGCTGGATATTTATACAGAATTTGTACCCACATTTGGGGGCTCACACTTTCTGTGGTTCTCAGCCCTGAGTTTTGTCCTTTGCCACCTCAAGTCAATAAGACTTCACCTTTCTATATTACAAGACTCTGCTCATTGGGAAGTGCATTCCTTCAAAGGAACATCAGATTTGTAATTCTCACATGATTTAGTTGTCTTTCAACTTTATCCTGTTCTCTCTTTCCTACTTACTGTTTCTTTCTCCCACTCTTGCATTGATAGCTTAGTGATCAACCATGGATTTAGGCACATTTGATAAACTTGCAGAGCTCTCTTACTTCAAGGATTTTCCCCTTAAACTTTCAGCTGTTTTGGCAACACTGAACTCTACATTCTACCACCTCAAGCTGGAAAGGATATGATTTAAAGCTGTTAGAGCTAAGAGAGCTTAAGAACCTCATTTTAGGCAAAAAAAAAAAAAGGCCAGAAACTTGAAATTCTTCCATGTCATGATCACCATCTTTCAAAAGGGAACTGCTGTGGTTGCTGTCTGCTTTTCATTGCTTTGCAGTGCCTTCAAATATTTATTTTTTAATGGTATTTTATTCAGGTTTATACTTAAAGCTGCAAGAGGCTTTGTGCACAGTGCTAACATTACCACAAGTTCAAACTTTCTTAGCAATATTTTTTAGTAGTGCGGTTTTTACAAATGTTAACAATGCCTGACATAGGAATTCAATTAATATTTGTTGAATAATAATGGCTTCTCTTTTTTTAAATAATTCAGTAAATCTACCTTTGTCTCTTTGTGTTGTGCTCAAAGTATTAAAGGAAAGAAAGCTGATATAAAAGTGTAGGCATGTAGCTTATCAGTATTATTAAGAAAACAAAGGTATACTTAAGTTGTTTATATTATGTCACAAAATCTCAAAAATATTAAAACATTTTGTCAAACCTGGCATATGATTTTTTCATAAAAATTCAGAAAGAAGAGAGGATAAAGGAATTATGAAAGGTAAAAGAACTGTTCAGTAGGAAAACATTTAGTACAAATTTAAGAACTCTCAAATTAAAGTCTTCAATTTTAAATTGCTGTTGGATTTAAAACCTAAAACACAAATGTAGAAGTAATACTATTTTTACAAATTTTATAAATATAATTTTCAGTCTACATACACTTACATGCTTAACTAATTGTGACATGTAGGAAATGAAGTGTGAGTTTACAAACTGGTTGGTAGGTAAGAAGAGGCATTTTAGAGATGCAGTGCCTGAAAAAAATCTTAGGAAAGAAAAAAATATGTGATTTCTTTGCTGTTATCATACGTAACCCTCTACATTTTGGGGATATCAGAGGTGGTGTAGAGGATGGAGAGTAATTTTGAAATCAGACTATATTAAAAGCACTCACTTCCCATTGAGTATCTAGATAAGTCTCTTAGCCTATCTAACCATACTTTTTAGGAAGACAATTATTGCCCCATTTCATATACTTGTTTTAAGGAGAACAATTGTTAAAACATCTGCGTGTGCTTGGCATATGGTAGGATTCTGATTATAATTTTTTTCTTTTTTACAGAAGAGGATAAATACAATATTTATTCTTCTTTGGTCTTCAAGTATTTCCTGGCAGAAGGAATCATCAATGGGCATACTTTGTTGGTTGCGTCTGCGAAAGAAGATCCTGCTGATATTTTACAGGTATAGAATATAGTAATTCAATATCGCATTTTGAACATTTCATGAAAAAATATTGTATATACATATATATGTAAACAAGATATAGGTTTATATATCTAAAAACCATATTTAAATTCATTAATGAGATCATACATATATTTTTTTCTCTTAAAAGTATCAAATTTATTTGAACGTGTAGTTTCACTTTTTAAATTAGTGTTCTTGGACAATTTTTTTAACTTTAAGTTGATATTGGCATTGGGAACAATATTAATAAGCTACTAAAAACTGATAATAAATAAAGTTATCACTATAGTCATAGTAAGATAATTCTGTTAAAAGTTAAAGGAAAACAAAGCATAATATCTGATACTATGTTACCAGTATCCTAAAGACATGTATTAGAAGAAAGATACAGAAATTAGAAGTACTGGGGCACCTGGGTGGCACAGCGGTTAAGCGTCTGCCTTCGGCTCAGGGCGTGATCCCGGCGTTGTGGGATCGAGCCCCACATCAGGCTCCTCCGCTATGAGCCTGCTTCTTCCTCTCCCACTCCCCCTGCTTGTGTTCTCTCTCTCGTTGGCTGTCTCTATCTCTGTCGAATAAATAAATAAAATCTTAAAAAAAAAGAAATTAGAAGTACTCATTTATTAATCTTATTTTGCTTTGAGACTACCAGAAATTATTATTTTCTAAGTAACAAGCAATAATAATAAAATATGTGATCAATATACTGTATCTTTTTAAAGCCAAAACACATTACACCTCAGAGAGGACGATTCTCACTTTTAGAATTCTTAATTTCTTTGGCCAGAGCAGGAACCCAACTTAAGCCATTATTTGAATAGAAGTCATTATTTGAAATAGAATCTAAAGTTATTTTCTCCCATAGGATGTTTTCCTTTCAGTGCATGGTCTGCAAAATAACAAACAACTAAGTCATTTATAAAGAATTTGTAAATGTTAATATACCATAGCTATCAACAGACACCAACAAACTTCTATACCCACTATAAAAAAATTACGTAATACTGAGGTAAAACTAACATGACTCTTTCGTATGGGTCAGATTTTACTTATTAAATAATACTGTCATAAAATCCAAGGGAGAAATCTTTGTATAATTTTCCAAATGATTTTCTTCTGGTTGCAGAGCCTGTTTTCCTTTGTTCTTATTTTTGGTATTTGGCTTTTGTAATATTTTCTCGATGTTTTTGTTTCCTCTTTTGTTCCTTTTCCCTGGTCTTAATTAATCTGATCGATTTCTGGACAGTACTGTGCCTGTTAGGAATGGTAGAGTAAAAGCCAAGATTATTGTCCTAAAGAAACTGTACAAGCTCTTCATGGCACATTCCACCATATTATTGAGACTAAGATTTTATATCAAACATCTTTGTAGCCATATAGGCAATTTTTGCCCAGCCAGAAGCAGGAAAAGCCTTGAGCCTTGAACAACATGGGTGTTAGAGACACTGATCCCCTGCACAGTTAAAAATCCACATATAACTTTTGACTCCCCCAAAACTTAACTACTAATAGCCTAATACTGACCAAAAGCCTTACTAACAACATAAACAGCCTATTAATACATTTTTTTGTGTTATGTGTCTTATATACTATATTCCTACAATAAAGTAAATTAGAAAAAAGACAATAGTATTGAGAAAATCGTAAGAAAGAGAAAATACATTTACAGTACTATATTTATTAGAAAAAATCCACATATAAGCAGACCTGTATAGTTCAAAATGTGTTGTTAAAGAATCAACTATAAATGCTTTTCAAAATAAAGTGTTTTATTCTTCCTTCTTGCATCCTGCAACCAAGGCAACTGATGCTAAAACCTAGTAGATATACTAACACGTTTTGCTTTAGAGAATTACACTTTTTATTAGAAAACTAATCCCTAACACCTTTCCTCGGTACCTTAAATTTGTACAAGTTAATATTAAAAATCTCAGGGTACTTTACATGTCCTCCATTGGATTATGTGAAGGACTGTGAAGTTATAAATCAGGATTTCTTAAACTATCTAGTCATTTATGTAAGTAGTTAGGTTCTGCAAACATTTATTCGTAGAACAATTTTATGATACAATAAAAAATACATAAAATTAGAGTCAAAAAAGTAGACTCTTAAAAAGTTGCACTTTTGACCAAGATATGTTAATGAGGATCAGATTTCTCTTTATCCCTGAAACAACTAAAAAACAGAGCAAAATATATTAAACAACAGTTTTCAAGACATTGGGCATCAGATAATAAAGGACAGTGATTCCGCAGAGATACAAAGGGAGCCCTATAACTTCCCTGGCATACTACATGCAAAGTTTCCAGGCTGTAGTGCAGTGAAAAGGAACTCAGGTTAAGGCAGCATTAGAAGACAGTCTAGGAGTGTGGAATTATGACAGATTGTCTTCATCTGGAGCTTAAGTTTAGTGTAAGGAAATATGTATGGGTGCCAAGTTGACAAGGGGTGGACTTGTGATGGTTAATTTTATGTGTCCACTTGACTGGGCCACAGGGTTCTCAGATATTTGATCAAACATTATTCTAAGTACTCTTGTGAGGGTGTTGCTGGATGAGATTAATATTTAAATTGGTTGGGGCACTTGGGTGGCTTAGTCGGTTAAGCATCTACTTTTGTCTCAGTTTGTGATCCCAGGATCCTGGGATCAAGCCCCACATCAGGCTCCCTGCTCAGCAGGGAGTCTGCTGCTTCCTCTCCCTGTTCCCCTCTCCCCTGCTCATGCTCTCTCATTCTCTCAAATAAATAAATAAATTCTTTAAAAAATACATTTAAATTGGTAAATGGAGTAAAGCAGATTACCATCCCTAATGCAGGCGGGCCTCATTAAGTCATTTGAAGGTACAGCTAGATCTAAAAGGCTGACCCTCCCTCAGCTGAGAAAAAATTCCTTCTGACTGACTGCCTTCAAATCTGCACATCAGTTTTTTCCTGCCTTTTGATTCAAACTAAAAAATCAGTTCTTCCTGATTCTTGAACTTTGGATGGAACTACACCATCAGCTTTCCTGGGTCTTTAGCTTGCTGCCTCATCCTGCAGACCTGGGGACTTGTCAGCTTCCATAATAGTATTAGCCAAACCTTTATAATAACTCTCTTTTGTATTTATATATAGTTACATATATAATATGTACATATAGTTATTTACATTATATAATTTTATATAATACAAAGCAATATATATATATACACATACGTAATATACACACATATCCTATTGGTGCTGTTTCTCTGGAGAGCTCTAATACAGTGTTACTGAAAATATAAAGATTACATTTAAAACCTACGTGAAGAATTTCACATATATTTATTAACTTTCATTGAATGAGTATCACCTCACATTCTATATCTTAGCCAATTGTACAGGTAGTAAAGTACAGTGATCTTTCCATCTTTTTGCTTTTACACATAAAAAACATTTTTAAATTACGTATCTACTTGTACACAAAGGTATCTAAAACTTTCAGTTATGAGACTCTTTAGTTGTAAAAGATGTTATTGTAAATATTGTGGGTTTTTTTAAAGACTTATTTATTTATTTGAGAGAGAGAGAGAGCACATGTGCATGCATGCACATGGGAGGAGGGGAGAGGGAGAGAGAATCTCAAGCAGACTCCCTGCTGAGTACGGGGCTCAATCCCATGACCTGAGCTGAAATCAAGAGTCAGCCAGCTGCTCAACTGACTGTGCCACCCAGGGACCCCTGTAAATATTGCCTTTTTAGGTAAATACTTTTAAATCAGTCTTCTGAGTGTATCCAGCTGAATCTAAATAACATCGCAATTTAACATCTGGAAATTTTACATCAATCCTCTGCCTTGAATTCATATTTTCTATTCCACTTCTCAGAGAGTTTTGTCTGAATGTAGTATTTCATGTTTCGAAACATTTATTAATGACCTTATGGTAGTTTTTCTGTAACAAAAATTCATATTTAAATTTAAGTTCATTGTAAACTTGTCTCAAAAGATGTTACATGTTAAACACATTTCTTCACAATTCAGTAATCTTTGCAATTAGTGTTGCATGCAGTGTATGAATGGATATAAAAATTTTCACATTTGCTTTATTAAGATATACAAGTCAAATGGGACAGGATTTAACATCAGTTCTATTCAAATTTTTTATTTTTGTAGATGTGAGTTGTTCACAATTAAGTAAAAGAGAAAGAAGGAGTTGTGTTATTGTAATGTCCCTCAACATTTTTAACTTTTTCTGAGTAATAGAAACATATAAAAGATCACAGTGGTCCTTACCTTTTGTTTGTTGGGAGTTTTGATAACTGACTCAACTTCTCTGCTGGTTATTGTTCTGTTCAAGTTTTCTATTTCTTCCTGTTTCAGTTTTGGTAGTTTATATGTATCTAGGAATTTATCCATTTCTTCCAGTTTGCCCAATTTGTTGGCATTATAGTTTTTCATAATATGCTCTTATAATGAATTGTATTTCTGTGGTATTGGTTGTTATTTCTTCTCTCACTTGTGATTTAATTTATTTGGGTCCAGTCTCTTTTCTTTTTGATAAGTCTGGCTAGATGCTAAAAATTATTAATTTTTCAAGAACCAGCTCCTGTTTTTACTAATCTGTTCTATTGGTTTTTTCATTTCTATATTATTTATTTCTGCTCTGATCTTTATTATTTCCTTCCTTCTGCTGGCTTTCAGCCTCATTTCTTGTTCTTTTTTTTTTTTTTTTAACTCATTTAGGTGTAAGGATAGATTGTTTATTTAAGATTTTTCTTCTCGAGGTAGGCTTGTGTTGCTACATATTTCCCTCTGAGGACTGCTTTTGCTGCATTGCAAGGGTTTTGGACCATTATGTTTTCACTTTCATTTGTTTCCATATGTTTTTTAATTTCTTCATTGATTTCCTGGTTGACCTATTCATTGTTCAGTAGCACGTTGTTTAACCTCCATGTATTTGTGGTCTTTCCAATTTTTTTCTTGTGGTTGACTTCTAGTTTTATAGCATTTTGGTCAGAAAGGGTGCATGGTATGATTTCAGTCTTTTTGTATTTGTTGTGGCCTGATTTGTGACCTAATTGTGATCTACTCTGGAGAATGTCTCATGTGCACTTGAAAATAATGTGTATGTGATGTTTTAGGGTGGAATGTTCTGAATATATCTGCTAAGTCCATCTGGTCCAGTGTGTCTTTCAAAGCAGCATAGGTGATTTTATGAAGAATGTTTTCTAGTGTCATCTGATCTATTTTACCCTATCTTATGTACTTAATATATTATCAAAGACATTGTAATTTCTTCCACAAAAACCTAATGGTCTTAGCATTAGATTTACTTTATATTGCAGATGTGATGCTACATTTTGAAAGTTAATTTCATTCTTCTACTTATAAGGAGTAACCCAGAACAGATTTTTATTTGAAGTTTGCTTTATTTATGTACTTGCATTTCATACAGCTCTTCTCTGAAAATCTGTCTAGTTTTTGAGTTAACAGAACTTTCACTCATCAGTAATATTAATTAAATTCATGGTTTTTTAAATTTCATATTTCTTTCATTTTACTTTGTAATAATAAAACAATTTGATTTAAAAGAATAATATGCCATTCTCATTTTTCTGTTAAAAAAGTACAAAAAGTATTGTTTTTAACCTATATATATTTAATGTGGTCCACTTAGTTTTCACAAGTTTAGAATAGACCGGATTTGAAAATTATGGCTGTAAAAATTGTAATTATTTATATTCTTCATAATACCAGTGGATAGACAAAGTTTTTAGCATCTCTCTGAGAAAAATAAAATATTTGTGTAATTTAAAATGAGATATTTTTTTTATTTTAAAATGAGATATTAAGGACTAATACAGATAATAGTTTTTTCTACATATTATTCAGCCAAGATTTCAGTGTTCCCAACTCATTAGAGTTATATTAGAGTCATTTGTATTAAACAGCCCAACAGTAAATGACCAAAACCAAGGCATTAACAGTGTTTAGCAATACAACATGGGGGGTGGTGGGGGATGCTATAATTGTTTATTTTTAATTTTATGATGTATGATTGGGGATTTCTGGAACCTATAACCAATACAAATATTGCTGGTACAAGAAAAGGAAAAGACAATCTTATAGACCATAATTATCTTAAAACTGTGTATAACTAAAAGACAAGTAAAGGATAAAAAGCCCCATCAGCTGCCTAAGATATATTATATAACCACCCAGCAATTTATCCATCATCCTTTGAAAACATATTCATGCCTATTGTAGTCAAAGCTCCTTCAGGAAGTCAGCATTAAGATGTAACGCTGAAAAATTACACCCCTTAGAAAATCCTATAGAACAATGTACATGATGTTGTTAAAGCTTTTAAAAACACATTGGTAAGTATTTTTCAGTTAACTTTTTATCAAAAGAATGTTCTTGATCATCTCAAATGTAGTGATAAGTATTCTCTGAAAATTTTCTATGGCATGTTTTCTAAAATAGCAAAAATTGTATTTTTATGTTAGAATATTTAAGCATTTAGCAGTAGATAGGCTGATATTTTTAGAAATAAAAAATTATATACACAAACACACAATTTCTTTAGAACTTGAAAATGCTGTTTTTCTATTATATCTTTTTCATAATTTTAAACAATATATGTTAATATTTACAGAATTAAAGAAAGTAACATAATTTTCAGAAAGTAAATTTAAATGTTATTTCATAATATACTAAGGTGAGTTTTAAAGGTTAATTTGAATATTTTTATTGATGACATGCCAGATAGGTAATATTCATGCAGGAAGAGATATCTATTGTCTAGATTAAAGAGTTAATTCCTGACTTACGGCATTGACTTTTGAGTTATTTGATATATACATTGTGTACTGTCCAACATCAAAAACAGTTAGAACAAAGTGGGAGGCGAGGATACTTTTAAAGAGCTTAAAAGTTTTACTTTATAATATATACCTAAGATAAGTACATGGTTATGAACAGGAATGTAACTACCTTGATGTTTACTAAAGACTTACAATATATATTTTTTAATATCAAACATACTAATAAATAGTTCAAATTTAAAATCAATTATGGTGAAACTACCCATATTATAGAGAATATATTTCATAATTGAAAATGAATTAGTTTATAGTAACCCATAAGTCATAGAGTAACAATTTATTTAAAATAAACCATATCATATTAGATGAGTTAGTATAGCAACAAGGTATTTAGTAATGAAGTATGAAAATTTAGACTAACATATTCAGAATTCTCTTTTATGGACTTTATAAGTAAAAATTAAAATAATTTAATAATTTGAAAGCATTTTTATATATCCCAAAATATCAGTCTGTTACCCAAATAATGAATTCATTTATTAAGATCTTATTTATTGTACCTTGTATCTTTTGCTTTATTTGGTTTTTTTGGTTATAATTGAGAGAAGATACATTAGTTGATTTAGAATTGGATGAAGTAGTATTTGCTAAACAGTGTACAGTTTGAATTACTATTAAAAAGGTTTTCTTTCCTTTCCTTGGGTCAATTTGGTGTCAGGATTGAGTCTATATTTGCTGTCCATTTCCCTCTCTCTCTCTCTCTCCTTTTTGCCATCCATCTTTTATTAACTGATCATGGAACAAGAATTAGAAGTCTGAATTCAGTGAGTGATTCGTTGTTTGCTCTTAGTACATTATAGCATTATAGTATAGGCTGGTTGTTCTGAGTAAATAGAATACAAAAGTATTTCAGATCCAACTTTGTTTTCCTTGTTCTGCCAAAAGTTGAGATAGCTGTAACAATGAAGTTAAAGAAATACCCCTTGTTTGGCCATATATACTACTGAACATTATTTTTATTCTACTTATCTTCAAAGTTGTAGTTTTATAATGATTCAGAACAAAAGTAATATATTATGTTACAAATAATTAAAACTTATTTTCTGGTCCTTCTCTCATTCCAGTTTGCAAGTTTTATGCATGCTTAATACCTTATAAATAACACACCTGCCCACACATTTTTACTTTTTCGAGCCTACGTAATAAGTATTTTTTATCAAAACTATTTTGTTATTGTGTATCTTCTATTCATAGTTTAAATACAAATATTTTAAGAGCCCTTTAAAGGCAGAACTATGGTCAGACTATGTTCCCTTCATTTCTTTGTCAACATTTTATTTGTTCAGAAAATTACCAGGCTATCTATATACTTTTCAGTGCTTACAACTCTTGAAGTGCTAGTTGAGCCAGAAATTTGCTGTTTGACCCCAGGGTTTCACTCTTTTTTCTTTTTCCCCTCTAGCTACTTGTGAGAGCTTATTTAAAATTCTGAGTTCTCCCCTGGCAGCCACAGTTAGAGCTTCTTTGGCAAACTAAAAAGACTAAGAAAAATCATGCAAAGGCTCAATACTGCTTCCAGTGACCTACATTTGTAGCCAGCTTTTAAAAGATGGCATGTGCCTTATTTTCCAACAAGAAAATGAAAGATAAGATAAAAGTATAAAGGAAAATAAACCCACCACTCTGTCACTAGCTTGTAAGAACCATTTTTGGTATAACATTAAAATAAACACAAAGTTGACATTGGTATTTGTGCATCACCAACAAAAGAAAGGAATTTTGCATGCAGAAAAGTAGCCTAAGTCATATAGCAAAAATGCCATACTCTCTATGATGGGATATTTATCCTCAGAAGGTGAAATATATTTGGGATATGAGCTTAGGTTTTAATTTCTGTGATGTTGCTTAAGTAGCTGCAGGACCTTGCACAGGTCACTTATTCTTTCACATTAAGGTAGAGATAATTCCCTGGCTACCTTATTCTGGAATTCCAAATTAAAAGTGAAATATTGGGGATTTTGTTTTCTAAATCTTAAAATACTCCAGGCCTCACATTTACTTTCAAAAATTTTATTTGGAACTCAAAAAAAAAGAAATGAGTGATTGTAAATGCTTGATGAATATTGTCATGCTCAAATGTTAAAATCTTAGAACTGTTATATAGCACTTGTCATTCGTTGAAAAGAAGCCACACAAAGTTAGATTTGGGAATATTAGAAATGGAGTTCATTTGTCCTCTGAATACTTTTTCTGAAAAATATTCAGAAGAGAAAGTATTCAGTCATTTTGGAAGGATTAAGTGACTTCAAATTCTTAAAACCAGTCATTAAAACTTAAAAAAAAAACTTTTTTAAGTCAACTCCCCAAATTAATGAAATTGACTCATTAAATGAAATATTAAAGGATCCCATGAAGGAAGAAAGGTGCACACCATCAAGGATCATAGATTAAATAGATAGTCTTTGAAGATTATATGCAAAAGGATAGCTTTACTGTGTGAAAACCCCAAAGAAGACAGGGCTATCTCTCCATTTAGTGTTGGGGTGATTCTTTCAGTGGACAGTGTTTCTTTCCTGAAATTTTGTTTTGTTCATCAGAAACTGATGGGCAGTTGCAGAAAGTGGCCTTAATTCACCATAGTCATCTTTTCATATTATGTTATATTTGTGAAATTAGAGGTATTTGAAATGCGCTTATCAGCTTTGTAAAATAGTCTTACTACAGTGTGTGTGTGTGTGTGTGTGTGTGTGTGTGTGTGTGTGTGTGTCTAAAAGTCTGCTAGATTTCAAAAACAGGGTTGATGGTATTAAACTAAAGACTTAGATTGGAAGTGGAACATGGATCTGAGACTATGAAGTGAAGCATCTTACCTTTCTATTTCTTAAAACATATTATAACAAGATACTATAGAATTTTTTAAAACCTATGTTATGCCTTTACCTTGTTGCCTCTACTTCTCAGTGAGCAGAAAGAGAATTGTTTTTGTTCTATTAACACCAGATGTACAACACAAAATAATTTTCAAGTTTAATAAAAATAAAGTGATAACCACTTTCATTTAGTATACCAAAATATACTAAGAATTTTTGTGACATCTTCCATAAGCTGGGTTTATTTTGGAAAAATAAAAGAATATGGCATCAAATGAATAAAACCAGTCACTTGTGTGCTCCTGAGCTAGGAATATAACTGATCTGGACCTCTTAAATAAAGATCATGCCTGATTCCATTACTAATTGAGATATCTTTAACAATAGATATCCCAAAACTTTAGAATACCTCTATTCCAACCTTGTAAAAATTCTATGACCTCTTAGGCCCCACATCAGGCTCTTCATTCAGTGTGGAGTCTGCTTGAGAGGTTCTCTCTTTTTCTCTCTCTCTCCCTCCCCCTTTGCCCCTCTCCCTGCTCATGCTCTCAAATAAATTAAGTCTTAAAAAATCTTACATTCTCTAACCTCGATTTAATAAATAATTATGTTAAGATCACTGTCACTATTTTAACTTCTACAATAACTATATTTAGAAATGTTTTAGTTATATCAGGTTTTTAGAAACTGTCAGTTGGAACATTTAACACTTAAAGGAATTACATAGAAATCCTTTGCCAATATAAGAATCCTTCTATAACTCAAATAATTATTTCATAACCTGTTTGCTCAGTATGGATTTTCATATATCTTTTTTTTTTATGAAGGCAGGGTAATATATACCCTTATACAGTAAACATTTACTAAGGGAATTCCTGTACATGGTCTTATTAACTAAACCTGTTAAAACCAATGATTGAGTGGAGAATTTAATCTACTTTTGAAAACATTTCACTGGGACGCCTGGGTGACTCTTGATTCCTGCTCAGGTCATGATTTCAGGGTCCTGGTATCAAGCCCTACATCAGGCACCATGCTCAGCTCAGAGTCTGCTTGAGATTCACCCTCCCTCTGCCTCTGCTCTTCCCCCTGCTTGTACTCTCTCTCTCCTTCTAAAATAAATAAATAAAATCTTTTAAAAAATTAAAATTGAAAATAAAACATTTCACAATATGTATTTTAATATATTACAAGGACTGCATTAGTCACCATTCATTATTCTTTCCATAACTAGGGATATAGATATAAAGATATGTATACATGTTCTTTATGTTATCCTCCTCCTTCCTTCTATCTTAGTCAAGAAAATTGAGAGATCACGGGGGGAATGGGATAGACCGGTGATGGGTAGTAAGGAGGGCACATATTGCATGGTGCACTGGGTGTTATACACAACTAATGAATCATCGAGCCTTACATCGGAAACCGGGGATGTACTGTATGGTGACTAACATAATATAATAAAAAATCATTAAAAAAAAAAAGAAAATTGAGAGATCTTTCAGTCTTCTCAGTACATTTCTGGTTTATATGTTAATGAGAAATGTGATAAGGATCTGTGGAAAAGCATTGAGAATACTGCTCTTATCCTAGTGGTTTCATTTTCTGTTTTTTTAATTCATGTAATTGATGTAGTTGCCAAAGTAAAAGCATCATTTTTGTCAGTAGCTTAATTTGGGAGTTTAATTAAAATAATAATTATATACCAATGTGAAAGTATTTTTCACCCTTTCTTATAATATTGATTATTTTGCCCCCTTTACATTCAGGAGCAAAAATATATTTAAAAATTGCACCAAGATATTCCCTGTACTGAATTTAGTTTGAAATATGGATGGACATAAATTAATTCACTAATTAGTAATCTTAAAATCCATAAGTTTAAAAACATATTTATGTAACATAAAAATACATATAAAACATATGTATACCCACAGACCTTCTGACTTACTCCATGCAATCTACATTTCTGAATGCTTATAACAATTAAAGTAACCTCTCCCCTCATATTTTTAAATATTTAAATGGAGATAATGTGGAGACCATATCTTTAATAGATGGATACTCAGGCTAGATATTTGGAGTACTTTTGTATTCAAATTATGATAATCAGTCAATAATATCTTTGAATTTGTTTCTCTTTCTAACTTTCAGAAAATAAATGTTCCTCAACTCCCCCCAAACCAACAAAGTAATATACTTACTGATACAATATAATATACTTACTGATACATGGATAATGCTTAAGTAGTATTAATTATACAGTTACCAAAACCTGCAAGGATCAAAAGATTTTATTTTTAAGAAGGATTTCTCATGCTGCATGGATTATGTTGCTACATAATAGCTCAGTAGTACTTCTGCTGAATTGTAAAATAGCTTAGAGAGGAGTACGATGCCCATAGTTGGTGTAATGCATTGGTAATTAAGAGGGTGGGAGGTTAAGCTTCATTAACTGCTGAGGGATTGTATCTTGGATTTTATTATGCCCTAGAGAACATAAAAAGTGAGAAGGGTCAAACTGTTGGAATCAGATTTTGCTTGTGCATCTGCCAAAACAAAGACCACAAAATAATATAGCGGTAAGCACAGAATGGCATGAATTGAAAAGGGAAGAAATATATTTACAGCATTTTATGGATAAGGATAAATGTTTCTGGTAAAAAAAAAAATAAATAAATACACCTAATTACTGGAGTATATTTTGGTATTGGACGTTTATAGTAATTTGGTTTCATATAGGCTTTGTTTCATATAGGTTTTTTTGAAGTAGAATAAGCAGTTGTTTTTGTCCAAAGGTAGTGCCAATTTCTTCTTCATTTTAATTTTCCAAAATGATTCATCTGATTAAGAGAGAAATTTTAAACTTTTCATTGTATCTTCTGTATACACCTTATGAAGCCTGCTTTTTATTTTTACTTATTTCTGATCCTTGCTACCAAATATATGGACACTGTAAGCACTATACTGCATAAAAGAACCAAAACCTGATATTTGTTCTTTTAGGAAACAAGGGTATATCAACCATGTAATGTGTTCTGTTGGTGCACTGGGTAAGATATCAAAGACTGGGGATTTTCAAAAATATAAGGAAGGACCTTGATCTGTGATCTGTTACAGCTGTAATCATTGAATATTTAAAAGCTTATTACTAGCATTCTCTTGTAAGACAGATTTTATCCAAACATTAATTAAATTTTTTTGTTTTGTTTTTTTTAAAGATTTTATTTATTTATTTATTTGACAGAGATACAGACAGCTAGCGAGAGAGGGAACACAAGCAGGGGGAGTGGGAGAGGAAGAAGCAGGCTCATAGCGGAGGAGCCTGATGTGGGGTTCGATCCCAGAACGCTGGGATCATGCCCTGAGCCGAAGGCAGACGCTTAACCACTGTGCCACCCAGGCGCCCCAAATTAAATTTTTTATTTGATTAGATACAGACATCACAACAAAAATATGGATTATAGCAATCATCATCTCTGATAGGGTCAAGGAGTCACTATGAGCAGGTTAAGCGATGGCACACTTCAAAAAATATAAGGCTTACAAATATAACAACATACTGAATACAAATTCTTACAGAATAAATTTCTGAATATTGAAACACAAAAGTATCAGAATATTTGGGGTGAGAGGGGTTGCCCGGCTGGCTTAGTCGGTGGAACATGCAACTCTTGATCTTGGGTCATAAGTTCAAGCCCCACTTTGGGCGTGGAGCTCACTTTAAAAAAAAAAAAAATCAGAATATTCTTTTTTTCCCCAAATTATTAGTTTTGGTGTATCTTTAAATAATTCATTTTCGCTTGAATGCTGAGTAGCAGTATTAAAACCATTAAGACTGAATTTTCATATAATGGATTTTTTTTTTATCAGAGAATTATATAGGACGATCTAACACTGTTGCCTTAGGATTGAGTTCTTTATTTTTTTTTAAGATTATTTATCAGAGAGAGAGAGCACACACACAAGGTGGGGGGAGGGGCAGAGAGAAAGGGAGAAGCAGACTCCCTGCAGAGCAGGGAGCTGGACATGAAAGGGGCTCAATCCCAGGACTCAGATCATGACCTGAGCCGAAGGGGGATGCTTTACCGCCTGAGCCACCCAGGCACCCCAGAATTGAGTTCTTGACTTCACAACACTTAAAAACCACACAACTGACTCTTCATTTGCATTGATCAGTTTTTTATTTTCTGCCATTTTTGTTCAGATTTCTGGCCAAAAGAATGATACAAATGAAAGTGACCAAGTGTCCACATAGGTCTAGCTAGGTAAATTACTAGCATAACATTTATTCACACTATGTTGTGTTAAAAATTCTTTATATATTAATGGAATGCTTAAAAACAGAGACTAAAGGAATTTTGGCCCATTTACTAAAGAAATACCATATTTTATCCAATCTGAGATGCCACTGACCACAAGATGCAACACTATTTTATTTACCACTGACAAAAACACTGCTGCATAAACTAAAACAGAATGTTGTCTTTTAACTTAGGATTTTTATTTAATTATTTTTAAGTTTTTCTTAGGCATTTATGTTTTTTAAAATCATATCACACTTGTACATAAAAAAGATAAGCAAAATATGTAACTTATAAAACTTCACATCATATTACTACTGTAATGAATTACTTTCTGATTTATAGTCATTGACCATCACTGGTTTTTCACAATTCATGTTTTTTCACATGATACTGTTCTCTGTATCACTGATATACGGCATTTCATAAAAGATGCTCCATTCTTGCACCCAGATTTCATTCTAAAACAATGACATACAGGGGCAACTGGGTGGCTCAGTCAGTTAAGCATCCAACTCTTGATTTCAGCTCTGGTCTTGATCTCAGGGTCATGAGATCAAGCCCTGCATCAGGCTCTGGGTTCTGCACAGAGTGTGTTTGAGATTTTCTCCCTTTTCCTCTCCCCCCAACCCCACGCTGCCTCATGCACTCTCTCTCTCTCTCTCTCTCTCTCTAAAATAAATAATTCTTAGGAAAAAATAAAATAAAACAATGACATCCATTGTGCAAGTATTGTTGCAGATGGCTTTCTTTTCAGTGGAAGTTTTCTAGAAAACCAGAATTTATATTCTTCCTTAATTGAGCTATATGTGGATTCTTGGCCAAGATATTGAAGAATTACATTTGTCCACTTACACACCAAGCATAACAACCAGCTTCTTACATATGCAGACAATGATAACTTTTATCTGCTTGACGTAATATCAACTGTAAAATGTATCCTGATTTCAGAAATAATAACGTGAAAAAAAGAGTCAGAATCGATGAAATCCAGTAAACATATACCTCAATTTTGAACCTGGGTTTTGGTGTGTTTGAATTACCCACTTCCCAGAAACCCAGTTATCACAAATCTTAATTGTCCTTGTTTACCATAATGCTACCAATTTAAAAATAATCCCCATTTTTAATGTGTTGATGTTTTCTTGGGAATTTCTGTGTCCCAAAGAAGTTGGAACTTAACATATGCTTCTTAAAATGTATTTTGTAACATATATTTCATTTAGCAGTATCATGCATACACAAGTGTTATCTTGCTCATTTGGGAAATATTCTACCAGGAGAAGAAATAATATTAAGAAAAAAAAGAACATTCTACCGTGTGGTTAGGAGATATTAAAGCTGAGCAATCGGGAACTGGACATTTGTTTGGTATATGTTTTTCTAGAGTCTGAAATTTTTTCTAATCTTTTTGAAATACTAACAATAAGGGAAAATAATCCGATAATCAAGTTCTTCTAAGGAAGTACTTTCATTCTTTAAAAAGTAAATAACCTTATTATGCTGCAAGAATATTAAGGAAATTTACCTTTGTTTTCAGAATCTATCAGCCCTATTTAGGTAATATTAAAACTGATTAATATAGTTGTTTGTAATTTAAAAAAAATTTTTTTTCCTCAGTAACCCTTTCAGTGTATCTGAGATTGAACACTTATTTTTATCACACATTTGAATTTTAAATTTTCAGAGATAAACTTTATTACAAAAAGTAATGCAGGGGCGCCTGGGTGGCTCAGTCGTTAAGCGTCTGCCTTCGGCTCAGGGCGTGATTCCGGCGTTATGGGATCAAGCCCCGTATCAGGCTCTTCTGGAAGCCTGCTTCTTCCTCTCCCACTCCCCCTGCTTGTGTTCCCTCTCTCACTGGCTGTCTCTCTCTCTCTCTGTCGAATGAATAAATAAAATCTTTAAAAAAAAAAAAAAAACAAAAACAAAAAACAAAAAGTAATGCAGATGGTAGCAAAAAATTTAAGCAATAATAAAGGAATTAAAGTGAAAAGTAAAATTCTCCCCACCCATACCTTCTACAATCTACAGCTCCAGTTTTCCTCTATGAAAAGTCCACAACATTGATTTGTATTTGATTTTTAGTTACTCCAGTGGTTACTATTATAATTATAAATTATACTCTTTGCCTTTTATTTTTTATCCATTTTAGATTGTACTATTAATTCCAGTATATAAGATAAAGTTATCACAACTACCTTTTGCCATCTCTTCTCCCGTCAACCTGTTCTAACTTACTTGCATATTATCAATGATTACAACTCAGATTCTGTAACTGTAATTGAATCTTCATCTCTGTTCATAAATTTATTTTACAAGTTGAAACATTTCATTTAAATTAGATAAATATTTTACTGAATCAGTAAATCAGTATAATTGGATCCCTTGGAAAGGAAATGCCATCTTACGTCACTAAACTGAACTAGAGGAAAGGAATCATTTCTTACACTCCCTCAGTTCCTTAGTTTCTTGTCACATTTCCAGTTCCTTCCTTTTTTTCACGTTTAGCCCTTCATGTTCTTGTTCTGCTTTTTATTCTTTTACCAGCATTTCTTTTTTCCCCCAGCTTTATTAAGATAGAATTGACATATAACATTATATTAGTTTAATGTACATACAAAATAATGATTTGATATATGTATATACTACAAAATGATTACTATGGTAAGTTTAGCTAACATCCATCATCTCACTTACTACAAGCTTTTTTCCTTGTGATGAGAATTTTAAGATCTACTCCTTAGCAACTTTCAAATATACAATACAGTATTTTTTAAGCTTTATTTATTTAAGTAATCTCTACAACAACATGTGGTTCAAACTCACAAGCCCGTGATCAAGAGGTACATGTTCCGACCCAGCCAGCGAGGTGTCCCAGCAACACAGTATTAACTCTAGTCCCCATGCTGTGCATTACATCTCCACGACTTATTTATCTTATAATTGGAAGTTTGTACCTTTTGGCCACAGTCACCCATTTACCCCACCCTCACCTCTCGCAACCACCAATCTGTTCTCTTATTTCTATGAGTTTGGTTTCGTAGATTCCACGTACAAGTGAGATCATACATTATTTGCCTTTCTTTCTCTTAGCGTAATGCTCACAAGATTTATGCGTGTTGTCACAAATGGCAAGGTTTCCCTTTTTTATTGTCAAATACTACTCCATTGTGTATATATACCACATTTTCATTATTCATCTGTCAGTGGACACTTAGGTTGTTTCCATGTGCTGGCTATTGTAGAGAATGCTGCAGGGAACATGGGGGTGCATATAGGTCTTCAAAGATAGTGACTTTATTTCTTTCAGATATATACTTTCAGCCGTGGAATTGCTGGATCATATGGTAGTTCCTTTTTAACATTTTGAAGAACCTCCGTATTTTCCATAGTAGCTGTACCAATTTACATTTCCACCAGCAATGCACAGTGGTCCCTTTTCTCCATATCCTCTCCAACTTTTATCTCTTGTATTTTTGATAACAGCCATTCTCACAGATATGTAAAATAAAATTACCTTTCTATTTTCTGGTTGAGAGAAGATATGTAGGTCTTCATTGTATTATTAAATCATTACCAGTTTTTTATTTTTTATGATTTCTACCTCTTTATTGTATTCCTTTTTTTAATGGCTGAATTACATCTTCAAATACTTTTTTTAAAAAAGGTTTATGATAGGTAAGCTTTTGAACTATTATATGCTTTTTAAAAAAATAACTGAACTTTGTGCTTACACTTAATAGATAATTTTCCTCAATGAAAATTTCTTTTTTTAAAAAGGTTTTATTTATCTATTTGAGAGAGAAAACAGAGAGAGAGAACATGTACTAGTGGGGAGTAGGGGCAGAGGGAGAAGGATAAACAGACTCCCCACTGAGCAGGGAGCCTGATGCAGGGCTCTATCGCAGGATCCCGAGATCATGACCTGAGCCTAAAGCAGACGCTTAACCAACTGAGCCACCCAGGCCCCCCTTAATGGAAATTTCAGTAACAGTTTTCCTCATACTTTGAAGACATTGTTCCATTGTCTTCTAAAATCCAGGGTTGCTAAGGTATCTGAACTAATGTATTTCTTTTTCACTTGTAAGTAGTATATTTTCTCCCCTTTTAAAGGTTTCAGGCTTTTACCTTTATCCCTCAAATTATGAAAGGGCACGACAGTCTTTTTAATGGGTCTTTTTTCCATTCAAATGGTTGAATTCTTCATACATCTTTCCAATTTGAAAAACTATGTCATCTGTTCCATAAATGTTTAAAAACTTTAATTTTTAAATTAAATTTTGATTATGTAATTCACAATTAATATACATTCTCTTTTCTACAAGTTACATCACAAATAAAGTCCAAAGGGCTAGATAGTAAATACTTTTGGCTTTGCAGAGACTATATGGTCTCTAACTACTTGATTCTGCTATTATAACAAAGCAGTCATAAACAATTCTTAAACAAATTCCAATAAAACTTTATTTCCAAAAACAGGCCCATAGGCCAGTTTGTTGACTCTTAGAATACCCCCAAATCACTAAGGTTTTCTCCTTTATTGTTTTCTGAGAATTTATCATCCTTTCCCTATCGAATTCCCCTGGCATTTATGTAGAAAATGAATTGAATAAATATGTGGGTCTCTTTTTCAACTTTTCCTTCTGTTCCATTGACCCATGTATCTGTCTTACCTGGACTTTATCATTCTGTTTTTATGATATGTTAAAATTAGGTATTTTTAAGTCCTCCAACTTTCTTCCTTTGCATAGTTGTTATGTCTATTATATAGCTTTTGCATTTGCATACAAATTTTAAATTCAGCTTGTCAGTTTATATGAAAAAGTTGGCTAGAGTTGTTCTTTTTCTTCCTCAGTTATTTTTTCCCTCTGTCCTTTGTTTTTGATAGTTTCTGTTGCTATCATCAGATTCATTGATCTGTGGTTTGCTCATATCATCTCCTCTCTGTATTGTTATGAGCTTACTTCCTTTTGTTCATTTTATGTTATTTTAAAGAAATTTTTGGTTTTAACGAGTTAGTTTGTAACCAGTGCTAAGATAAATTATACTTTCATTTCTGTCAAGTAAATTTTATTGGATATAAGTTACCACTTTAAGCAAAAGAAACAGCGGTCTTAACGACTTAGAGGTAGAAATCTCAGGACTTCCTGAGTAAGCACACATTGTCCACTTTGTAAGATGATAATATGAAATAAAGTTCAAAGGCTATATCAAAGTTATATCTTTGTTATAAATATATATAAAGTTATATCTTCTTTGTGAGCAATTTGAAGAGTTAATTGAAAGTTCTATGGATACATTCTGCCAGGAGCCAAAATATGAATTAGCTAGTCTAGAATGAATGAGAAAATAATTGTAGAGAAAGTAAGGAGGTGGAGGAGCTGAGAGAAAGGGAAAAAAGAAGGAAAGATGATAACCTGCTTGGGTAAACTTTGAGTTTGACATACAGTTGAACATTCAAATAGAATAACCAGAACGCTGGTAAAACTCTGAGCCCAGAAATTGGGGGAATGATTGAAAACAGAATTTGCTAGCCATCATTTCTTTCTCCATCAAACATTTACTGAATGTTTTTGTCCTCCCCCTCAAATTCACTTCCTTTCAGCCTAATAGCCCCAAAGTCTTAGCTCATTTCATCATCAACTATAAATCTAAAGTCTCATCTGTCATCTAAATCAGGTATGAATAAGACTTGAGGCATGGTCCATTCTGAAGCAAAATTCCTCTCCAGTTATTTAACCTGTGAACCTGTCAAACCAGACAATTATGGGCTTCTAAGTACAATATAAATCAGGCATAGGATAGACATTGTCATTCCAAAAGGGAGAAATCAGAAAGAAGGAAGGGATGATTCATAGATTCTAAGCAAGTCCAAAATTTAGCAAGGTAAATTCCGTTAGATTTTAAGGCTCATGAATAAACTTCTTTGGTTCCATGCTCTGCCTTCTAGACCCATTGAGGTGACAGCATCACGCTCCTTTAGCTGGACAGGACACCACCCACATGACTTGGTTGGGCTGCAGTCTCGCCCTTTGAAACCAAGATTGAGGCAGCCATGCCCCCCAGGCTGGTGGCGCTGGGCCTGTGGTAGGAGTGGCAGCCTGATCATCTCTGAATCACCTTCGGGATCTTTTCTACCCTTGTTTTTTGCAGGATAGCTCATGTTTGAAGCCAAGTTGTTCAATGGTCAAGTCTGTAAAATCCAAGAAGTCCAACTGCCTTCCTTAATGGCATCCTGCTTTGTCTGTAGTTCAAACTAGCAATGTTTCTGCTGATATAATCCCTCTATTCCTGGCTTCTGCTGAGATGACTGGTTAAGTCCGTGAGTCACACTCAGGATCTCTTTATCAAATGGTTGTTCAGCCATACTCTCAGTGTTCTCTTCAGAACAAGCTTTTTCATTTTTTACAATATAATATAGGCTGAAAATTTTTTGAATCTTCAAGTTCTGGTTCTTTTCGTTTAATAATTCCTTGTTTAATTCATCTCTCTCCTTTTGCATTTTACTATAAGCAGTCAGAAGGAACCAAGTCACACCTTCAAAGCTTTGTTTAGAAATCTCAGCTAGGGAAGTCATCAGAGAGGGAGAAAAACCATGAGAGACTCTTAACTATAGGAAACAAACTGAGGGTTGCTGGAGGGGAAGTGGGTGTGGGGAGGGGGTAGTTGAGTGGGGCATTAAAGAGGGTATGTGATGTGATGAGCACTGGGTGTTACACGCAACTGACGAATTATTGAACACTACATCTGAAACTAATGATGTACTATATGTTAGCTAATTTAATTTAAATTTTTTAAAAAAAGAAATCTTCTCAGCTAAATACTCAGTTTTATTGCTCACAAGTCGTACCTTCCACAGAATACTAGAACACAGCTCAACCAAATTCTTTGCTACTTTATAACAAGGAGTGCCTGTCCTCTAGTTTCTAATAATATGTTTATTATTTACAATGGAGACTTACTGGAATCTCCCTTATCATCCATATTCTAGCATGCATCTCAGAACTCTTTCAGTGTCTACTGATTACCCAATTTCAAAGCCACTTCAACATTTTTAGGTATTTGTTACAACAGAACCCTATTTTTTTGTACAAAAACCTGTCTTAGTAAGCTTGGGCTACCATAACAGAGCACTGTAGACTGGCTTAAACTATTGAAATTTATTTTCCTACAGTTCTGGAGTCTGGGAAGTCCAAGGTTAAGGTGACGGCCAATTTAGTTTCTGTGGAGGACTCTTCCTGGCTTGTAGATGACTCTTCATATGTTTAAGCATCCTCGCCCTGGAGACCTCCATAGTTCTACTCCAACTGGACTGCTTGTTCTCTAGGCAGACCTACACTGTTATTATTCTGGCACTTTCCTTTATCATCCTAACAACTACTCTGACTTTTCTGGTAGTAGAGTACATCCTCTAGTGAGTTCAGAGTGAATGGAGATAGAGGTGTGAGGTGGTAGAGATTTTAAACTTAGCATGTCTGCACTTGTCTTGATTTCACTCTCAAATTTAATGAAAACAACTTTCCCTCTGAAAAGTCCAGATTCTGGAAGTTTTTCAGTTATTTTCCTTTTTCCCTCTCGTTCTGAAGTGTCAGAATTCTATGCTTTGGTATATGTCTATTTTCATTTATAGTTTGAATAATCAGGATTTTAAGTCTATATCTCCCATTTTTCATTTCTGGAAATTTCTCTTAGGTTATTTCTTTGATAGTTTCCTGTATTGTCTCTGTTTCTCTAAGAAATCCTTTTATGGTGTCAACCTCCTGGACTAATTCTCTAAATATTTTCTTTTCTCTCTCATTTTCTATCTTTTTAAGAGGTAATATAGCATAATGGCTAAGAGACTGAGTGATAGGGACGCCTGGGTGGCTCAGTCAGTTAATTGGCCACGACTCTTGATTTCAGCTTAGGTCATGATCTTAGGGTCCTGAGATGGAGCCCCGTGTTGGGCTCTGTGCTCAGTGTGGAGTCTGCTTGAGGATTCTCTCTCCCTCTCCATTTGCCCCTTCCCCTGCACTTGTGTTCTTTGTCTCTCTCTAAAATAAATAAATCTTTAAAAAAAAAGAGAGAGAGAGACTAATAGAATAAGACTGTCCATTATAAATCTTTGTTCTGCCATTTACTTACCTTCAACAACTTAACCTTTATTCTCCAATGTCTTCATCTATAAAATGGTCTTAATAATGGTGCTTTCTTCTTAAGATTGTTTAAAGATTAAGTATGTTAATTGTATAAAGTAATTAGAATAGTGCCTGGCATTTGGAAAGTGCTTTAAAACATTGGTTATTGTGTTCGTTTTGTTTTTAAATTATCGTTGCTATCATTATCATTTTTGTTACTTTATTCTGAGAGATTTGACCAACTTGATCTTCTAGAACTTCTGGTCATTGTTTTTTTCTGATTTTCCTTTTACTGTTTTCCTTTTACTGAAGTGTTTATTTTTTATATACCATCTCATATAATAGATAATACTTTTTATTCTTTTTGTTTGTTTGTTTCTGGCATTGTTTCTGTTTCCTGCTCATTGTCTTGGTCTTTGAATTCTATATTAGATGCTTTTTTCAAATATCTGATAATTCTTGGCTTTTAATATAGAAGAGTTTCGGACTAGAACCCTAGTTGGATGTATTGTGTATTTGGGCATATAACTTGTGATCTGATAGTTTTACTGTAAGTTTAGCTAGTGGTATCTCTCTGAAGGCCTTTTCCCTAAATTTTGTCAATTTATCCAGGGAGGACTCCTTTAATCTCCTGAACTCCTGCCTGTTCTGCTTAAGAATGGCTTCTGGCCTTGTTAGAGCCTAGCATTGGGAGCCAACTATGTGCGTGTGTTGGGGATTCTGGGGGTATCTCACTCTTCTGTATGAAGACTTTCAGTACGTTACCCTGTCTTCAATATGATGTCTCACCCTTGCCCTCTATCGTGTTTCTACTTCCTGTTTGTCTGATTTGACCTCTCCATTTCTCTTACACAGTTGGGGAGGAGTAGTATCCTGACTTTTAGTGGAAAATAGGGGATCTGAGGGATCTTTTTTTTTTTAAGATTTTCAACCCATCCTACTTTGACACAAGAGTGTTGCTCCTTGCTTGCTGAAATTACTCATCTTTTCTGCAAGTATGCCCGTTGTTAGTATTTGTTAAAGTCATGTGGTAGAAACTGTGGTGTTTATGTTTATTATATTATTTTTTATTATTTTCTATGTGTTTTATATATCCCCTAGAAAAATAATAATTCGAGATGCAAGGCCTTATGTTATAAGCAACAGTGTTTATCATAGCATTCTCAGACTACAAACAACCTAAAGATCCAACAGTAAGGAAATAATAAACTCAATTTTAATTAAGTCATGTAATATAATATTATACAGCCGTTGAAAATCTTATTTTTGAAATGTGAGAATGCTCACAATATCATGTTAAAAGTGTAGAATAGAGGGGAGCCTGGATGACGCAGTCGCTTAAGCATCTTATTCTTGGTTTTGGCTCAGGTCATGATCCTCAGGGTTGTTAAGATCCAGCCCCAGTTCAGGCTTCATGCTCAGCATGGAGTCTGCTTAATTTTCTCTCTCTCCCTGTCCCCCTGCCAAGTGCTCTCACTCTCAAAATAAATAAATAAATCTTTTTAAAAATGTAGAATACAAATAATATACATTATCATATGCATAACAGGCAATATGCATTTTGTAATATGTAATATATATATAGATATGTATATTTTTTTTAAAGACTGGAGGGAAATACTTGAATATGTTCAGAGTTATTATTCCTAGGTGGTAGGTTAATAGGTAATTGTTTACTTTTGTATATCTTTCTGTATCTTGTAATTTTCTTTGTTGAACATTTACCACTTTAAAATCAATTGCTGTCCAATAATACTGATTTTTAAAGGGGTAGTTGGGTACTTTTTTTTTATGGTGATGTTTCTTTCTTTAAAGTTTTTATTTTAATTCCAGTTAGTTAACTTACAGGGATATATTAGTTTCAGGTGTACAGTATAGTGATTCAACACTTCCATACATCACCCAGAGCTCATCACAAACAAGTTCACTTCTTAATCCCCATCACCTATTTAACTCATCCCTCCAGAGTACAATGTTTCTAAGTTGAAAAAAATGTAGTGAAAAAATAGTGTTAAAAAAATTTTTGTAGGTGATATAAGATAAAGGAGACTGTAGGAAGGACAGGGAGGCATACAACTTTTTTAGGTACTGAAAAATCTCCTGGTTTTAATTTTAAACAATTAAGTTGTGATGTCTCTTTAAAATCCTACTTGATATAACTGTAAAGTGTATCATTGACAATTACAGTAAACAGTTTAAATTGTTAGATGAATAAATAAATGCATTTTCCCATTTTCTAGACCTGCGCTAACCAAAAAATTTTCTGTGATTTTCTCTCCTTGCACCACCCAATTAGAGTAGCTATTAGCCACATGTGACTGCTGAGCAATATGGCAATTAAGGCATTGAATTTATCATTTTGCTCAATTTTAACTAATAAAAACTTAAATTTAAATAGCCACATGTGGATTGGGGCTACTGTATTGAGTCAGAGTCCAACCCAATGCCATAAATTTATAAAGTCCATGTCCAAATAAAAGTCACCATTCAATGTTCTTCATCCTCACACCAAGAAACCAAAGAATTGTCAAAATCTTACAAAGATAATTAGGGCTGATGGTCTCAAACTAAAGCAAATGTTTCAGAAAGCAACACTGAATTGGGTGTATAATCTAAAACCTAATAGTATATCGTTCCCTAAGCGAGAAGAAAATACTCACTGAATCAACTAATGTTAACACAGGAAGTTGGCATTTTGTGACATCTCATAAGAAAATAAAGAGTCCAGGTCTTCTAATGAAGATAGCATTTAATTTTACCTAAGCTCTCCTAACAGGAAGGTACAGAAAAATAGGTGAATAGCAAAATACTCAGCCCTCAAACTTTAACTACAGGGAAAAACTCAGTCTGGAAGAAAACATAACCCAAGAACAGAAGGAAATTCCTTCATAAAAGATCATAAAAGATTTACAGAAGAGTTTAATAAGAACATGACTTCAAAAACAAACAAAAGAACAAGCATTTAATATATCACCAAAATGAAATTAAAAAAAAAATGAGTAGATAAAAAGGGTAATTGCAGAATTAAAAATACAAATTGACTCAAATAATATTACCCAATATTAAACAGGCTTGCAATAGTCACAGTGCAGTTAGAGTAATGAGATTAAAACAGTAAGCGAGAATATAATTACAATGTGGAAAATATTTAATAAAATTAAATTTAAGTAGCTAGTAGCTACTGTATTGGACAGGGCAGGTATAGAACGTTTCCAACGTCACTGAAATTTCTGTTAGTTGGGGCTGGTCTAGAAAATGGTAAAACATTTATTCATCTAACATCTAAATTGTTTACCATATGATATTTTACAACTGTCAATGATACGCCTGATATATATATCAATAAGGATATATTCTAGTTCAGTATAGAACAGAAAAATAATTTTAAACATCAGACACAAAAAAATTTTATTTGAAATTTGAGATCTTCCACTTAAAGGGACATCCAGTGTTACAGGGGAAAAATAATACAAAGCAGTAGATATAAATATAGCCAATTTAAGTTATTAAACTGCAAGATAAAGAATTATTCACTCATTCAGGCAGAAAAAAGCTAATTACCTACAAGAGTGGAAGGCTTCTGACTTCACAGCATCATTCCTTGTCCAACGACAGTACAACAGCAATGTCTACCAAATTCTAAGCTAGTGAAAATAATATTAAATATATACAATGAATGTATTGGTTGAATAAAAAAGTATTTGAAAATATGATCCATGTATTTACTTCCTCACAGAGAGCTTCATTAACTACCTTATGTAAAGTAACACTTCCCATTACTCTGTATTCCTTTCCTCCTTTTTTTCAAGTTCATATCACTACCCTTCTGGAATGTACCTCCATTAAAACAGAGACTTGGTTTATTTTGCTCACTGCTTCATCCCTGGTGCCTTCTTGGCAATGTTAAATGAGCGCAAGTATCAATTTTTTTAAAAACTCAAGAATGGCAGAACTGTGGTAAAAGCACCCATGGTGAATACATTTCAACAAAACCCTAAACTAAATAACTCTGTGTCTGGTGCAGACAAGAATGCAATTCTGTAAACCTTGACAACATAAAGATAATAGGGGAAAAAAACTAAACTTGGGGCTGGGTGAAAGGTGCTACGTGCCAATTTCATCGTTTTTTTATAGGAGAGAAGGAAAGAGAAACTGATTTCATCAAAAACTGAAACCCATAAAAAGGAGCATAGTGACTCTAACATCTCAATGTGCTTCATAATCACATTTCTAATTTTAGAAGAGAATGTGTCAGGAAATAATATCTCTCAAAGTTGTTGATCAGTTCAACAATTCTTTCAATTTTACTTCATTTTTGTTCTATAAAGTAAAATGTTAATTTTTCAACTATTAATAATATTTTAATATCTACTATTTTTATGGAAGTATTTTGTCTGCATAGCCATGTATATATATGTTTATGCTAGAAATGCTGTTTACTGAACAATTATTGTGGGGAAGTTTGATTTTATAATTTTTTAAAATTTTATACCTTTGTCATAATTCTTTTATACCTTTGTCATAATTCTTTTATAATTTCTATTGCTATGTCTTGAAGCTTATTAGTCTTTTTTCCTGCAATGTCTAATCTGCTCTTTTGTCCATTGTGTTTTAAAAGTCTCAGATGTTAAAGTGTTCATCTCTAGAGATTCATTTGGGTCTTTTAAAAATATATCTTTCCTGTCTCTATATGCTCAATCTTTATTGAACACATGGACAGGATTATAATTGATTTTTGTCTTAGTCTAACTGTGTTTGTATCATTGCTGCATCTCCTTATTATGGGTCATATTCTCCTGTTCTTTTCCACTCCTGGTAATTTTTTAATTGGCTCCAGATATTGTGAATTTTAATATAAGAAGTCCTGGATATTTTACATTCCTTCAAACATTCTTGAGGTCATTTCTGGGATTCGGTAAAGTTACTTGGAAATGTTTGATCACTATGAGGCTTGCTTTTACGCTTCATCAGGTGGAATGAGAGCAGCTTTTTTTCTAGGGCTGATTTTGCCTCACTACTTAGTGTTCCATGAATTACAAGGTTTCGGTGGAGACCATGGACTTTTCTGGTTCTATCTGAGCTGCAGAAATTGTTCACCTTGCTCCTTTTGAGCAGTTCTCTCACCAGTTTTGGGTAGTTTTCTTATGTCCTTGTGCTGATTAGTACTCAGGAGATGCCTCTACAGGGGCACCTGGGTGGCTCAGTTGGTTAAGCATCTGCCTTTGGCTCAGGTCATATTCCCAGGGTCCTGGGATGGAGTCCCATATCGGGCTCCTTGCTTAGTGGGGAGCCTGCTTCTCCCTCTGCCTACCACTCCCCCTGCTTGTGCATCTGGCTCTCTCTCTCTCTCTCTCTGACAAATAAATAAATCTTAAAAAAAAAAAAAAAAGTTGCCTCTCTCTGTGCTCCCCTCTTCCCCTGGACTTTGCCGCATGGCCTCCTTGAACTCCTAACTTGTCTCTTCAACTCAGGAAGACTGTTGGGTTCCTGTTTTCTGCATTCTGTACTGGATATTTCCTTTTTTTTAATTCAAGTATAATTAACGTGCAAGTTATATTAATTTTAAGTGTATGATGTAATGATTCAACAATCAGTACATTGCCTTACTATTGTCAACTCAAAATATGTGGCTCTGAGTAGTAGGTTAAGGCAATTATTTGACCAAATTTCTACAATCAAATGTTTATTAAGTGCTTAACATGCAGCAAGCACCGTTCTTCACATTTCACATTTTTTACTCATTTATTCTTCACAAAAACCCAATGAAATGAATGCTGTTATCGCTGTATTTCAGATGATGAATAGAGACATAGAGAGGTCCAGTAGGTGGTCAAGGTAACCACAGACACAACTGTTAGTGTGTAAAGCCAAGATTTGGACCTAAAAAATCTGGTTGTAGAATTCAAACTCATAACCACTATACTGTATTGTACCATATGCCTCACAAATATTTATTTCCATTGAAAACATAAGTTATTTTATATTTTGTAAGATACTAATGCTTTGCTGGGAATGATGGATTCAGAGTTTAAATGACATAACTAGTCTCTAATACAAGCATAAATTAAAGTGTGGTTCTGTTTGGAGGTCTTTTAGAAGATAACTAAAACATATGATGGTTAATGTATTTTCCAGCTGATTAGTTGACATGATTCTAAGCATAAATAAATTTGATTTTGCAAAGTAAAAGTTGCAATTTAGACTAATTTATGTCATAGCACAAGATTATGTTTACTAATCCAGCACCCCACATTATCTTTATAATTTTTGCTAATATAAAAGGCAACTATAGCATGTGCTTTCCTTCTCCAAGAAACTTGGTACTTTTTCTTGGCGTTATTTCTGTAGTTCCTCTACACACATACACACACACACACAAATGTTTTCCATATGTTTTTTTATAGCTACTGTCTGGGTCAGCTTCCAGAAAAGATAAAATTGGACTTCAATGTCTCTACTTAATGAGATTTTAAACTCTATTTTCATTTTTAAAAGAAGAGACATAGGCTCACGGGTACAAAACTAACATTTGATAAGGGCAGAATAAATGTCTTATTGTTGTTACTTCACCGATTATTTAGGTGAATGAATTTTTTGAATTCTAGTATTACAAACCAGTAAACAGATTGCACACGTGCTTTATTTTTACCTTGCAGCAGACATAACAATAATTACATGTAATACATAAATGCTAATTCCAGGCTTTGCTTTAAGTGTGTGTGTATGTGTATATATATATATAAGATCATACCTCTTATTGCAATAGCATTTGTTTTTTGATAGTATAAAAATTTGAATATTTTCTTTAAATTCTAGTTCATTGCTAAAAAAAAACTTCATATTATTATATATACCATTTACTCTGTTTCAGAAATAGCCATATTGTCATGACTGTATGCTTCGATCAATTTTAAGGCATCAAGGTCTTGGAAAGTTCTAGTATTGCTGATATTATAATTTAAGAAAATCGTCACATTTTTTAATCACAGATGCTCAATAATGTGTCATTCTGTTTTCTTAGGAACTTCCTGCACCATTACTTGATGATAATTGTAAAAAAGATTTTGATGAAGATGTATGTAATGATAAAACACCAGACTCTAACATTAAGATGAAAATAGCTTGGCGTTACCAGTTATTACCCAAGATGGAGGCAAGTCAGCATACAAACTATTTCTAAAATTTGCAAATGTATTTGTTTTCATTTTATAGAATCTTTTGTGGTATACCTGTTATTCTTTAAATGCACTACAATGTATTTTTTCTTATTTAAATAACTAGATATTTTATTTGTAGAGTATTTTATCAAGATGACATTTCTTAAAAAATTAAATTATGGCAAATTTTTTTTACCAAAATAGACTTCATTTCTTCCATAATTTCCATATAGAATCTTTTATTCTAGGGTGATAAGCCAGAGTAAGTGAACTCATTAAGCTATTCCTTTTTTGTTTGTTTGGTTTTGTTAAAGATTTTATTTATTTATTTGACAGAGATAGAGACAGCCAGCGAGAGGGAACACAAGCAGGGGGAGTGGGAGAGGAAGAAGCAGGCTCATAGCGGAGGAGCCTGATGTGGGGCTCGATCCCATAACGCCGGGATCACGCCCTGAGCCGAAGGCAGACGCTTAACTGCTGTGCCACCCAGGTGCCCCCATTAAGCTATTTCTATCCAGCTTCGTTACCTGTAAATAATCAGCATAAAGTGGCAGTTCTTTGGAATTACAGTTTTTATTCCTATACGTTTTCTATCATTATATTTTCAAACTCAGCCATTTGATAACCTCATCTGTCCAGGATAGACTAAGAGACAGGAAATGAAGGGAAAATATCAGTAAATCTGCCCACTAAAGGTTATGAACTCTGCTCCTGGTGAAGGCCCTGTTCATTTATTAGCTCCTTTATTTGATTGTTTACTTATTCATTTTTCAGAACACTTTAATGTCTACCAGAGAGAAATTCTAATCTGAATAAGACCCAATACCCATAGCCTACCCTTCTGTCTTCTACACTGACATCACTATTACCTTCCCAAGGACAGATACGTTTGTAACACTCCTTAACTATAAATGCCTAATTTGGGAGATTGTTTCCACTGCCTCCTTCTAAATGCATGGCAGACTGTCAATCATAGAACCCTTCTGCCAAGCCTAGACAACACCTTAGAATTCTCTGCAATATTCTGTGTGGTCACTACCAGTTAATATGTAAGAGTTAATAAGTGAGATGAAACCTGTTTGCCATTATAAGCCTGAAATATGAAATACAAACTTCTTGAGATTGTATATAAGATCTATACAACATAATCCAAGCCTACCTTTTAGTCTCCTCCTGTGTGTATATAAAACACCATATCCACCCATCCTAATGGAGTTGCTCCTTGTAAATTGCTTACATTTCTGCTGGTAATGCTTTTCACTTTCTTATTCACCAACTCAGCCTTCTCCATGTGCAAATATTACTACTCTGACAGTTTTGCATACATAATTATCTAGTTTTTTATTTTTGTGTCCATAGCACTTCATGTATTTTAAAGTACTTCTAACGTTATTTTGTGGGTAATTGTTGGTATAACTCTTTTCTCCATCAGACAGAATTCTCTATGAAGGTAGAGAGCCTGTTTTATTTTCTCTCATATCTCCAGCATCTATATTAATTCTCAATAAATATTTGGTGTGCGATAAATGTATTTATACATTTATACAGCCAGCAAATATTGAGTAAGTTTCACCTGTGTGTTAAGTATAAAATATCGTATAATAGGTACATATTAAGCAGTGATAAATTGTTCTAATTTAGATGGGAAAGCTATTTGAATAATAAGATCTTTAAGCATGATTTAAATGACTGTGAAGAGGGGCGCCTGGGTGGCAAAGCGGTTAGGCGTCTGCCTTCGGCTCAGGGCGTGATCCCGGCGTTCTGGGATCGAGCCCCACATCGGGCTCCTCTGCTATGAGCCTGCTTCTTCCTCTCCCACTCCCCCTGCTTGTGTTCCCTCTCTCACTGGCTGTCTCTATCTCTGTCGAATAAATAAATAAAATCTTTAAAAAAAATAAAAATAAAAATAAATAAATGACTGTGAAGAAACTACAAACTGAAGCAAGGATATTTGCAACTGATAGAATAAGGAATAAATTTTACTTTTATACAAAGAACTTCTAAAATGAATAAGGAATAGTCTACCAACCCAATTTTTTTAAATGGGCAGAAATATGTAAAGGAAATTTAGGTGGCCCTTAAACATACAAACGCAGATGCCCAGTTTCAGTGACAATAAGAGAAATGCAAATTAAAATTGCACTGACCAGGGGCGCCTGGGTGGCTCAGTCAGTTAAGCATCTGTCTTCAGCTCAGGTTGTGGTCCCAGGGTCCTGGGATCGAGCCCCACATTGGGATCCCCACTGAGCAGGGAGTTTCTCCCTCTGCTGCTCCCCCTGCTTGTGCGCTCTCTCTCTCTCTCTCTCTCTCTGTCAAATAAATAAATAAAATCTTAAAAAAAACAAACAGGGGCGCTTGGGTGGTGCAGTCTTTAAGCATCTGCCTTCAGCTCAGGGCGTGATCCCAGCGTTCTGGGATCGAGCCCCACATTAGGCTCCTGTGTTAGGAGCCTGCTTCTTCCTCTCCCACTCCCCCTGCTTGTGTTCCCTCTCTCGCTGGCTGTCTCTGTCAAATAAATAAAACAAAATCTTTAAAAACAAACAAACAAACAAAAAAACTGCACTGACCTGCCAGTTTTCTCCTAACAGGTTGTCAATAACCTAAAATGTTTGGTGACACACTAAATTAGCAAGGGTGTGGGGGAAATAGTACTTTCATACTTTGCTGGCGGAAATGTAAATAGGTACAATTTCTGTGGAGGGTGTTTTGGTAGTATCCTTCAGAATTACAAAAAACACATACCCTTTGATCCTTTTGGGGATTTACCTTATGAATATATTTACTCATATGTAAAATGAATACATGATCTATTTATGTAGCATATTTTTAATAGCAAAAGGTTGGGAATAAACTAAATGTCCATCAGTAAGCACTTGGTTAAGTAAATTACAGTATTTGTATACAGTAGAAGGCCATACATGTGTATTAAAAAATAGAGGGAAGCTCTGTGTAGTCAGTTGTTGCAGTCATAGCGTAGCTGGGATGTGATTAAGAACTGGGTGTAAGAGGCTGGAGTAGATGGAGTTACTCTGCTTAGGAAAATGTGAGTAGAGTGAGAGAGATTAAAACAGACAAGGGCTGTAGGACTAGCACTTGAGAACCCTAATGGCAAAGACCTTCATTCATGTCTTTGAGCTGGCAGTTTCATTTAAATTCCTGAGCTTAATGGTGACTCTTTTGTAAAGAGTGACTGTATTCTAATTTTTCTCCTGGTATGTTCTGAAAGGGTCAATAATGAACAAAAGCTCTCAGTTAAATTTAGCTTTCTTATAGAGCCAATATGCTAGTCCAGTTGTTGGTTATATAAATCACGTGCATCTTGCATTTGCTTTATTTTCACTCTGATCTCAGCTATGTTTTAGTTTTTTCATTGGTCACTAACATTCTTCAGGTGAAATCGTCAGAGAAGATGCAAATAACTGAAACTTTAAGCCTTTTATTTTTTACTGCTTGTTACAAAATCTGTTTAAAGTGGGGGCAAAAGTTCTTTGTTTCTTACATTGTTTCTTTATATATTATAATTACAAGTGCTGTTCCTGACCCTTTTACATATAAGTAAGTAGTCCTTATTCCACTCTTCTTTTTAGAGTGTGGTGTGCCTGCAGTTGTTTTGATTTTATCTATGGAAGTAAGCTTCTCCTCAGTGGTCACATATTAACACATAAACCCAGTGATCAGTTTTCAAAGTTTATAGTTTGTTTTAAAAATTGTGATCTTCTTACAGTGATCTTTCCCAGATGGCTTACTCTCCCATTTTCTTGAGTTCTCCACTAAAATATCACTTAATCAGGAATGTATTCTTTTCTCACTTTCTATAAAGAAATAAAACCTCTCTCTCTCTCTCTCTCATCTCCTTTCACTGTCTTATTTTTCTTCAGGGCACTTATCATCACCTACCAGATAATATCATCTGTCTCCTCCTACTGGGCTGCAAGCTCAATGAAAGAAAGGGACTTTGAATATCTTGTTTTACTGGCATACAATGGGTGCTCAATAGTTATTTGTTAAATTTGCAAGTGAATGAATTATATAGTATGTGAATTAAATGCAAAACTGAGTTAAGTTGCATTAATTAATACAAATAAAATAATAGCTTATTTTTAATTTACTGTCAATGGTCAAACTTAAGTTTATTAGTATTTATAAGTGAGCTCTGTCAAGTTTACAAAGTAGAATCTTCTGACTTCTTTCCTTTTCTTTGAAATATCACCAGCATGTATATTTGCCTGTCACGGAAATTTTATATATGAGGATTTGCCAAGACTGATAAGACTTCAGCTATCATCTACTTTATAGATCCCTTTACTTTGCCATATTAGTTTTAAAACAACAACAAAACCCTGGGTTTTCTGTGTTCTACCTGGAACATAATATAGTTAAAACTTTTATGAGTAAAGATTAAACAAGTAGTCCAAAACTAGCAATGTCATTTATCAGAGATACCTTTTAATGTAACTTGCCACCAGTTTCGAAGAGTGTAGTCACATTTCCACTTGGGGAATGCAAAAAAGGATAAGAATATGCATACCTAAGTCAGTAACAGTGGCTCAGTAGAGAATAAAGCAGGGCTGCCTGCAGTTGGAGGGGTGTGTAGTTTTAAAAAGGCCCCCTCCCTTGGCCTGTGATTCTGATTCTCTGTTAGGTGGGTCTGCTCTTTTTTTTCCTCATCCAATCATCAAATCCTATTCCCTCCTCACCCCAAGAATTGGTAGCTTACAGCATATTCTGAGACCTGATTCCTTCAGTACTGTATCATTCTATTACCCAAGCCTACAATGGCTCCAGCACTTCACAGTAATGTATTAGATCTTTATTATATTAAATCTTCATTACACTTTGGCTCTCTGTCTTAGTGGTTCAGCCACAAGAGTCCTTCTGATTGATGTGTGCATATTGCAGGTGACAATGAATATCCTTTTTTGAATGAGGTAATGTAATTACAAAGGGTAGTGATAGATCTTCTGATTCTCTAGGGAATCGTGATACAATAATAATAATTAATATCATTTATGTAGTGCTTTACAATTACAAAATATTCATTGCCAGTATTGCATTAGATTCTCACAACAGCCTAACCAAATAGTTTTTATTGGTGGTTAAACTGAGGCTCAAAGTGGTTAGTTAACCATTTGGGTTCTTGCTTTCTGTTATGCCATGCTGAGGAACAAAAAATGGCAACAATAATAAGAAAATGTCTTGTTTAGACTGTTTATTTGTGGTGTGGCTTTTGTCTGAGAGTTTTGTTTCTTTCTAACATACTGGAGGTGAGGGATGGTATTGTTTTATTGTTCTGTGCTCCTTCTGGTCCCCCATCAGACTTAATTTTTCCTTATCATAGTAAATTTTTACTGAACCATTCCCTCATTTTCTGTTCCACAGTTGACAAAGGTAAAGGTTAATCTGTGACTGTGAAACAGAAGTTTTCATAATGTAAAACTAAAGCAACATGTTCTTATCAAACTGAGTAAAACTGACTAGTTATTGATGACATTTTGATTTTTCTAATGTATCTTTACGTGGAGTTGACATTTTTTCATAGAGTATTATCCAGACTTAAAGCATTTAGTTATCTTTTTTCAGAGGAAATAGTTGAAGTCTTTGTTTTATAATTCTAAGCCTCAAAAGATTTCACAGTATTTTTTAAAATCTGATTATATTTCAATGTTTTGGGTAGAAAAAAAAACTTACAAAATTGTTTTCCCTGTAAGGGTATATTTATTTTTCCATTTTCATTTTTATTGAAGGATTAAAAGCTTTTCATCATTAATAAAATTTGTAATGTCTACCTTGTGAATATTTTAGTTGCCATATTTAATCTTAATTTCTAAAAAAATTAGTAAGTTAATTGTAATAAGAAAAGCTTCCAAATTCAGTCTTACATTTTAATGAATTATTTGTGTTCTATATGTAAACTGTCACAGCATGAAATCAATTTTCTGCCTTGATTCATCCCAAATCTGAGATTTCTATCACATTAATATTATAATTAGAAACATTAATAGAGACGGCAACTTAAAAAGCATACTTTGCTTCTTGGCAATTTAGCATATTTCTCTGAGTACCCAAGACTTCAAGAACCTTCAGTGCACTAATAAATTTATTAACTCAAACTCAAAAGAAGCGAAAAGTCTCTCTTTCTTTCTCTCTCCCCATGGCCAGTCTGCTAAAATAGATTATTCATGCTTATTTGATTCAGGTAGGCTTTTGCAAGCTTCCCTACTAGGCCTGGGAATGTGGTACATTGAGGCCTTTTCAGAGGCTTCTGACATAGACCAAGCTTTTATTGCATGGTGTTTTATTATTACCAAATCCTAGTCTCCACCCAGTTTGTAGGCACTCTGCTTATTCTTTTGAATCAGGAAAGGTTATCACCTACCTTAATCCATGGAGCAGCGTGGATTAAGGACACCAGTGTGCCCCAGGATTCTCAAAGAGGATCCTGGAAACTTCTTGTTTCTTCTTTTTTGCTTGTCTTTACTAAATTCTATTGGGCCTTAGGAGGATTTGCATCTGAAATGGGCAACCTGGTGTTTTTCTCAATGAAGACATCAGATCAAAGTTCAGTTAGTCAAGGCCTTTCTAAAACATTAAGGGGGCTTGGACTTACACAATAAAAAGATGAGCTCTAGCAGAGATTGCAGTAAAAACATTCTGAACTATAATCCGGATAAAGAATAGATTATAGGCCAAAGAACAGACCTTGTTTAAATTGCTTTATACTAATAACTTTACATTTAAAAACTTTACCCTATTTTTAAGAAACATACTTTAATGTCTCATAATTTATTTGTTAATACTGTCATGGTAAATAGATAAATCATGTTTTAGGAACCATACTTGTGTATATATTGTACTGAAAACATTAGGTTGAGCCAATTGATAGGTCTCTTTCGTTAATGAAAATAAACAGTGTCTTATGGAGGGGTGAACAGTCATTTTACTTAGAAGATAAATGCCAAACCCACAGACTCTGAATCTGAGCATAATGTTTCTATTAGACTTAATTTTTTTAATTCTATGTTACTGTATAATTTGATATTGGTAGGCATCCAATTTAAGAATATTAATCCTTTAAGTCTTAATATGCAAATATCTAGCGTCAAAGAAATGTCTGTTTATCTAAATTACAAAGTTGTCACTTAGTAAAATAAATTAAGAACTTACTGCGTATAGTTCTTCAGTTTCTGTAGATTATCTGCAGATTATCTGTTTTGTTGAATGTTCTGAAATTTGTCTGTTTCGTAGTATTCAGGATAGTGGAAATTTTGTAAATTTAGATTAGAAACTATTGCCAGGTGGAATCTGTTAGCAGTTCAACTTTGGACAGAGGTGTATATATATTATTTCTAATGTGTTGAATGAGCACAGAGTCCATTCAAAGCAATATAATGAGAATGTCCTATTACTAGGCATTTACTATCCTGTGTAAGTAAATTCAACATCAATAGTTACTAGAGTTTCTTATAAGAAAGATAATTTGTTGGAGAAATTGATAATAGCACAAAAGAGGTATCAATGAACTAATGATTATGTCAGGTTTCTGATTTACTAATGTGCTTTGTATACATTCTCCCAATTTAGCACATGTCTTGTTCCCAACAGGAGTACCCCAGTACATTTTATACTATAAGTTTAATTTTAAATTTGTAAGAAATTTTGAATATATATACACACTATCTTGTGAGAATTTAATTTTTAAATTATGCTCAGTTTAATATATTTAAATATCTAGTTTCTTTTGGACCCTTCACCAATGATTTCATTGGCTTAAGTTTTCATTAGTTCTTATCAATTCCGTATTTAATTTGTCATTTAAACCTGGAACCTTTAAAAAATAATTAAGACATGTATATTAATTTTTTTTAACTTAGGAAGGTGTACAGTAAGAAAAGCAAAGAGGTGTTCAAATTCTTATCAAATTTAGGGATTCACCAGCAGCCAAGAAACATGTGAGAGGAAAAGGTTGATTTCTAAGTTATCATTTAAAATAATAAAAGTTGTATGCTTCTTAGAAATGTAATAAGTCTGTGTATATAAGCTCTTCTTATCAGCATTAAAATGCACAAACATATCAGTATTTTGCTGAATGTCGTTCAAATACACTGTAGTTTAAAAAAAAAAACAACAGTAATTTTTTAACAACCAATATGGCTTTTCTTAACAGTCTGGACCAGTATCTTCTTCAAGATTTGGTCACTATTATGATGCATCAAAAAGGATGCCACAAGAACTAATTGAGGCTTCAAAATGGCATGGATTTTTTTTTCCAGAAAAATTATCTTCAACTCTTAATATAGAATCATGGTAAGTTAATGACCCAATTCTGATTTCACAGGTTAACAGAACGCATTTTTACCACATTCTTTGAAGTAATGCATAACCAAAGGTACATATTCTAATAATGTTTTCTATATAATGTGTAACCTTAATTATGCATATGTTTCATATTATTTCCTTATATGTGGTTTTCTTTTTCTGGTTCTGTAACTGTTGGTTGTGCTGTTTTTCTTAATTTGCAGTTTGAAAGTCTGGATACCAAAAATATAATGCCCACTGTTTTTATTTTCAAGAAAATGTGGAATAGTTTTTAAAGGAGGGTCTTTTAGCCCTAAATGCAGATAGATATCTAAATACTACTTATTGATAATAATAGCAGTGAAAATGGTATGAAGTACTGCTGTTTTTCAGTAAGTGTTCTTTCAGAAAGTAAACAGAAAGTGTAAGTTTCCAATATTTTATTTATTAAGGCTTTCTATTTCTAGTTATTCTGTAAATACAGCAGTCTGTGTTTTTTTAGGTTGCCTTAAAAGAATTTAGGGATTTTTTGAGTTTTACAATGAAGAGTTTTAAATATTAAACCAACACAACATGTTTGTAGTGCTACTAACTTTATTAAGGCAAAACTCTGAAAATTACAGTACTTGACATTGAATAATTTATAAAGTGTTAAGAATATGTAATTTCAATTCTTACTGCAGTTGAATCAAGGAAAGTAATCCAAGGAATAGGTTGTTGCCTCTCTTTTCTTTCATGTTGTAAAACCAGTTATTTTCAAAGTGAGATGAGTTATTACATGGAGATTTAATAGACAGGACGTTGTGAACTGAAATGACTTACAAATCCAGAGTCTCTTTTCAGGAATATTACTTGAGAATTTAGTGACGACTATCCTATTTACTTTTATTAAATCTCTTTCAAAAAATAAAAAATCTTCACTTCATTATGGTTTCTCTGTTCTATGGCTTGAGACTTACCAAGGTGGTGCTTTGATGTTGTTTTCATGTTAATAGCAACCGTTAATGAATGACTGCTGTGTGTGTCGGTCACTCCACTATGTATTACATTTGTTACCTAGTACAATCCGTGTACGAACCTTATCAAAGTATGTATTCCCTTTTTCCAGAAGAAGATACTGAAATTCACAGAAGTTATTTATTTGAGGCTCAATTATTAAGTGATAGAACCAGGACTGACCTAAATCAGATCCCTCCCTTTTTGCTTTACTGCTTCAAGAGACATTGCTGTCCTTTGCCTTTACCTTCCTATGTTATGAAGGAAAAAGCACTGATAAAGAAATAAAAAAAGAAATCTGAGTTCTGACTGAGTCCATCCTACTGTTAACATTGGGAAATTCCCTTAAATTCAGTAAAAATAAATATCCTTCTTTGAAAAATTGGAGTAGGGGGTTACCGTTTGTCCTACCTACACCACTAATATTTTGTTAAGTTTGGATGGTTTATATTGATTATACTATAATCAATATATCAATACTATTAATTTTTACCATTCACTAAACCAGACATACATACACTTTTATGGCTTGGGAAATAACTTCTTGATTTCTCAAGTAGTAAATGGTGGAACCTAACTTCAAAGTCAGTTCTTTCTGACTCAGAATTCTTTGTTAGCTATAATGCTATATTGCCTCCATTCATGGAGTACTTAAGGAAATTTAAAAAATGTAAAATGTCCATTAAGTATGATTAAAGTAAACAAAAAAATATGGTGTTACTTTTGTAATTAATAAAATATTTTAAGAATAAAACTTTTTTTAAAGCCCCAAAGTATAAGGTTTTTTGTTCATTCATTCAGCAACTGAAAGAAAGAAGGAATTAACATTTGTTGAATATCTGTTCCGTGTCAGGTACTGTTCCAGGCATTTGACCATGTGATATCTCATCTAATACTCCCACAACCCTCCAAAAGAAGTGATATTATCCCCATTTTTTAGGAGCTTGATGTCAGAGATGTTAAGTAGCTTTCCCATTCTTTCAGGCTGTTAGTGACTAAGTCTCTGACCCAAACCCAAGTCTTCAAAACCTCCTCTTTTTATTCTATGCCAGGATGCCTCCATTTGCTGCTGTAGTAAATGTACAGCACATGAAGCCAGGTGCCAGGGCAAACTACACCTTGATCAGCCGTGGAAATAGTCCTGTAGTCTTTAAAATGTGGTTTTTTTACAGTGTTTTTTGAGAACTAGCGGTTTTGCACAGAATAGGAAAATTTATAGATTTTAATTATCAAGGCAATATTTCATTGCATAGCAGTTAACTGATAATTCATTTATTTCATATAAAACTTAAATGCTTAATTAAATGTAATTAAACTTTAAACATGTAATTAAATTAATTTTGAAAATGAGTACTTCCCATGTGAGATTTAATTTATGAAAAGCATGTGCTCATTTCACTAAAATGAACTTTACTAGTTCATTTATAAAACAATAAAGCTAAGCTTTACAGTTGTCTGTACTTTTCCTGTAATTAAGACTAGAGGATATAGCTGTGTCCTACTATCATATGTGAGGATATAATATATAATTTCATATATTCTAAAGGCACTGTTGAAACAAAGTTTTTTTATGGTAAGAAAAACTGAAGGTCATTTAAAATTTGCATTAACTAATTTAAAATTATTGGCAGGTTTGCCTATAGAAAATGTTCGTACATATAATTTAAAGTTTCAGATTCAAGCCTGTCTATAAAAACCTGAGAAGTATCACTCTAATATTACCAGATGGTTTTGTTTTAATAAAATTTCATTGTCATAAATCAGATAATCTGAGTCACAGAACAGTGATAGGAAAAATGATTTTGAGAATAATTCTGAATCCAAGACTTTTTTTGTTTGGTATTATTTTGAATTAAGCTTTGCTAACAGGTATGCAAGGACAGTTCTGTTTTCCTTAGGAAGACAATGCCGATCTTCAGGGTAGGGATAGTATCTTAAGCTTTTTTATTTATTAACAAATCTACTAACATACTGTTTAACCTACTGTTACAAACTGAATGTTTATGGTTCTGCCTGCCGCTTCCCCCTGCCCCAGATTTATATGTTGAAGCCCAGTGTGATGATATTTGGAAATGAGGCCTTTGGGAGGTAATTAGAGTTGGATGAGGTCATGAGGGTGGGACCTTGGTTTGATAGGATTGATGTTCTTAAAAAGAGGGAAAGATATCTAGCTCCTTTTCTTTCCTTGAGCACCTATACATGAAAGGCTATGTGAGCCACCCAGCAACAAAGTGGCCATCTGTAACCCAACAGGAGAGTTCTCACCAGATACCAAACCTGCTAGCACCTTTCTCTTAGACATCTAGTCCCCTGAACTTCAACAAAATTAATTCCTGTTGTTTTAGCCAGTCTGTGGTGTTTTGTTATAGGAGCCCAAGCCAACTGATATACCCACTATATTATAAAATGTTACTTTTTTTTTAATAGAACAGATCTTGAATATTGAGTTTACATACAGTTGGTAGTAAATAGAATGAATTTGTTGTTTTTTTTTTTTTTAAATGATTTTTTATTATATTATGTTAGTCACCATGCAGTACATCCCCGGTTTCCGATGTAAGGCTCGATGATTCATTAGTTGTGTATAACACCCAGTGCACCATGCAATACGTGCCCTCCTTACTACCCATCACCGGTCTATCCCATTCCCCCACCCCCCTCCCCTCTGAAGTCCTCAGTTTGTTTCTCATAGTCCATAGTCTCTCATGTTTCATTCCCCCTTCTGATTACCCCCCCTTTCTTTATCCCTTTCTTCCCCTACCGATCATCCTAGTTCTTATGTTCCATAGATGAGAGAAATCATATGATAGTTGTCTTTCTCTGCTTGACTTATTTCACTTAGCATTATCTCCTCCAGTGCTGTCCATGTTGTAGCAAATGTTGAGAACTCGTTCTTTCTGATAGCTGAGTAATATTCCATTGTATATATGGACCACAACTTCTTAATCCAGTCATCTGTTGAAGGGCATCTCGGCTCCTTCCACGATTTAGCTATTGTGGACATTGCTGCTATGAACGTTGGGGTGCATATGGCCCTTCTCTTCACTACGTCTGTATCTTTGGGGTAAATACCCAGTAGTGCAATGGCTGGATCATAGGGTAGCTCAATTTTTAACTTTTTAAGGGACCTCCACACTGTTTTCCAGAGTGGCTGTACCAACTTGCATTCCCACCAACAATGTAGGAGGGATCCCCTTTCTCCACATCCTCTCCAACAATTGTTGTTTCTTGCCTTGTCTATTTTTGCCATTCTAACTGGCGTAAGGTGGTATCTCAGTGTGGTTTTGATTTGAATTTCCTTGATGGCTAATGATTTTGAACATTTTTTCATGTGTCTGTTAGCCATTTGTATGTCTTCATTGGAAAAGTGTCTGTTCATATCTTCTGCCCATTTTTTGATTTGTTTGTTTCTCGTGTATTGAGTTTGAGAAGTTCTTTGTAGATCTTGGATACCAGTCCTTTATCTGTAGTGTCATTTGCAAATATATTCTTCCATTCCGTGGGCTGCCTCTTAGTTTTTCTGACTATTTCCTTGGCTGTGCAGAAACTTTTAATCTTGATGAAGTCCCATAAATTCATTTTATCTTTTATTTCTCTTGCCTTTGGGGATGTATCCTGAAAAAGGCTGCTTTGGCCGATGTAGAGGTTGCTGCCTATGTTCTCCTCTAGAATTTTGATGGATTCCTGTCTCACATTGAGGTCTTTCATCCATTTGGAGTTTAGTTTTGTGTACGGCGTGAGAGAGTGGTCAAGTTTCATTCTTTTGCATGTAGCTGTCCAATTTTCCCAGCACCATTTATTGAAGAGACTGTCTTTTTCCGACCAGATGTTTTTTCCTGCTTTATCAAATATTAGTTGCCCAAAGAGCCGAGGGTCCATTTCTGGGCTCTCTATTCTGTTCCACTGATCTATGTGTCTGTTTTTGTGCCAGTACCATGCTGTCTTTGTGATCACAGCTTTGTAGTACAGCTTGAAATCCGGCATTGTGATGCCCCCAGCTTTGTTTTTCCTTTTCAACAGTTCCTTGGAGATTCAGGGCCTTTTCTGTTTCCATACAAATTTAAGGACTATTTGTTCCAGTTCTTTGAAAAATGTCCTCGGTATTTTGATCGGGATAGCATTGAAAGTGTTGATTGCTCTGGGTAGCATGGACATTTTAACTATGTTAATTCTTCCGATCCATGAGCATGGAATATCGTTCCATCTTTTTATGTCTTCCTCAATGTCTTTCAAGAGTGATTTATAGTTTCTAGAATATAGGTCCTTTACGTCTCTGGTTAAGTTAATTCCAAGGTAACGTATGGTTTTTGGTGCTATTGTAAATGGGATGGATTCCCTAATTTCTCTTTCTTCGGTCTCGTTATTCGTGTATAGAAATGCAACTGATTTCTGAGCATTGATTTTGTATCCCGCCACGTTACTGAATTGCTCTATAACTTCTAATAGTTTGGGAGTGGCTTCTTTTGGGTTTTCCATATAGAGTATCATGTCATCTGCAAAGAGAGACATTTTGACTTCTTCTTTGCCAATTTGGATACCTTTGATCCCTTTTTGTCGTCTGATTGCTGTTGCAAGGACTTCTAGTACTATGTTGAATAATAGTGGCGAGAGTGGGCATCCTTGTCGAGTTCCTGATCTTAAGGGAAAGGCTTCCAGCTTTTCCCCATTGAGAATAATATTTGCAGTAGGCTTTTCATAGATGGCTTTTATGAGATTGAGAAATGTACCTTCTATTCCTACACTCTGAAGGGTTTTAATCAGGAAAGGATGCTGTATTTTGTCAAATGCTTTTTCGGCATCGATTGAGAGGATCATATGGTTCCTGAGTCTTTTCTTGTTGATATGATGTATCACGCTGATTGATTTGCGAATATTGAACCACGCTTGCATCCCAGGTATGAATCCCACTTGATCGTGATGGATAATCCTTTTAATGTACTGTTGGATTCTATTAGCAAGTATCTTGTTGAGGATTTTGGCGTCCATATTCATTAGGGAAATCGGTCTGTAATTCTCCTTTTTGAGGGGGTCTTTGCCTGGTTTGGGGATCAAGGTAATATTGGCCTCATAGAATGAGTTTGGTAGCTTTCCTTCTGTTTCTATTTTTTGAAATAGCTTTAGGAGAATAGGTATTATTTCTTCTTTGAATGTTTGGTAGAATTCCCCAGGAAAACCGTCCGGGCCTGGAGTTTTGTTATTTGGAAGGTTGTTTATCACTGACTCAATTTCTTCATAATTAATTGGCCTGTTTAAGGAATCAATTTCTTCCGGTTTCAATCTTGGTAGTTTATAGGTTTCCAGGAAGGATTCCATCTCTTCCAGATTGCTTAGTTTATTGGCATATAGCTGTTGATAAAAATTTCTAATAATCCTTCCAATTTCAATGGTGTTCGTCGTGACCTCTCCTTTTTCATTCATAATTTTAATAATCTGGGTCCTTTCTCTTTTCTTTTGGATAAGTCTTGCCAGTGGTCTGTCAATTTTATTGATTCTCTCAAAGAACCAGCTTCTAGTCCTGTTGATCTGCTCTACTGTACTTCTGGTTTCTGCTTGATTGATTTCAGCTCTAATTTTGGTCAACTGCTTCCTCGTGCGTGGATTAGGCCTGTCCCTCTGTTGCTGTTCCAGCTTCTTGAGGTGAGAATATAAAAACTGCATTTTAGATTTTTCTATTCTTTTGAGTGAGGCTTGGATGGCTATGTATTTCCCCCTTAGGACTGCCTTTGCAGTATCCCATAGGTTTTGGACTGTTGTATTTTCATTCTCATTGGTCTCCATAAATTGTTTAATTTGATTTTTGATTTCCTGGTTTATCGAGTCATTCCTGAGCAGGATGGTTCTTAGTCTCCAAGTGTTTGAGTTTCTTCCAAATTTTTCCTTGTGGTTGAGTTCCAATTTCAGAGCGTTGTGGTCTGAGAATATGCAGGGGATAATTTCAATCTTTTGGTATCGGTTGAGACCTGTTTTGTGTCCCAGAACATGGTCTATTCTTGAGAATGTTCCATGGGCATTAGAATAGAATGAGTATTCTTTGGTTCTGGGGTGTAGTGTTCTATATATATCTATGAGGTCCAACTCGTCGAGTATGGCATTCAAAGCCTTTGATTCTTTGCTTAGTTTTTGCCAGGGTGTTCTGTCTATTTCTGAGAGTGGAGTGTTGAGGTCCCCTACTATTAATGTATTTTTATTTATATGTCTCTTTATTCTGGTTAAGAGTTGGCTTGTGTATCTTGCTGCTCCCCTGTTGGGGGCATATATATTTATAATTGTCATATCCACTTGTTGAATACTTCCCTTAAGAATAATATAGTGCCCTTCTGCATCTCTAACTATAGTCTGTAGTTTAAAATCCAATTTATCTGATATGAGAATTGCTACCCCAGCTTTCTTTTGAGGTCCATTTGCGTGAAAGATGGTACTCCATCCCCTTACTCTCAGTCTGAATGCATCTTTGGGTTCGAAATGAGTCTCTTGTAGACAGCAAATGGATGGGTCATTTCTTTTTATCCAATCTGCAACCCTGTGGCGTTTTATGGGATGGTTCAAACCATTTACATTAAGACTGATTACTGAGAGATATGATTTTAATGTTGCCATGTTGCCAGTAAAGTCTTTGTTTGTATTGGCTGTGACTTTCTGTTCTGTATCACTCTTGGGGCCTTTTTACTTTTATAGAACCCCCCGTAATATCTCCTGTAGGGCTGGTTTCGTGGTTACAAAATTGGTTAGTGACTGGCGATTCTGAAATGTCTTTATTTCTCCATCAATTCTGAATGACAGCCTTGCTGGATAAAGGATCCTTGGCTGCATGTTTTTCTCTGAAAGAGCTTTAAATATGCTCCCCCAACCCTTTCTCTCATTCCAGGTCTGTGTAGACAGGTCTGACGTAATTCTGATGCTTTTGCCTTGGTACGTGAGAAATTTCTTTGCCCTGGCCGCTTTCAATACTGTATCCTTGCATCTAATATTTGCGAATTGCACTATGACGTGACGTGGCGTAGGTTTGTCGTGGTTGAGCTTGGGAGGGGTCCTCTCTGCCTCTTGGACACGAATGTTTGTTTCCCTTGCTAGATTAGGGAAGTTTTCAGCTACAATTTGTTCAAATATCTCTTCTAGACCTCTGTTTTTCTCCACCCCCTCGGGGATGCCGATGATTCTAACATTGGATCGTTTCATTGAGTCAGTAATCTCCCGTAACCTACATTCGTGGGCGTGGATTTTTTTAAGACCATCTTCTATTTTCATTTTTTCCTCTATTAACCCATCCTCCAATTCACTAACCCGTTCCTCTGCTTCTGCGACCCTGGCCGTCAGAGCCTCTAGTTTTGCCTGCATTTGGCTCATAGAATTTTTAATTTCTGTCAGATTCGCTCTCATTTCTGTCCTTAGGGATTCTATATTCTCAGTAACCTTTTCGTTAATAGTTTTTTCAATTCTACTCATCATTTTGACCATCGTTACTCTGAATTCCATTTCTGATAATTTGGTTACATCCATATCCATTATTTCTGTGGCAGAGGCCACAGAATCACTGTCTTTTCTTTGCTGGGGGGGGCTTCTCCTTCTTGTCATTCTGATGAAGAGAGGTTGCGGGGTTTCCAGAGCCCAAATTATTGACTGGGTCCCAGGCCGTGCCCCTTGTTTTATAGGGATCTTAGGGATGTGGGCTTCTTCTTTAAAGATTTTATTTATTTATTTATGTGGCAGCCAACCAGCGAGAGAGGGAACAGAAGCAGGGGAGTGGGAGAGGAAGAAGCAGGCTCCCAGCGGAGGAGCCCGATGAGGGACTCCTTTCCGGAACGCCGGGATCACGCCCTAAGCCGAAGGCAGGCGCTCAATGACTGCGCCACCCAGGCGCCCGGGTTGTGGGCTTCTTGATTTTTCAGCCTGCCTTCTGTGTTCTGGGGGAGGGGCCTGCCGCGCCAATACTCAGGCAACCCTGTTTGGGTAGAGTCTCCGTGTCCCCTGCGAGGGAGGATGGGGATGGGCACTCTCTGAGCCGGTATTTCCAGGCTTTTGTTCTCTGGCGGCTTTCCCTGGCGGTTTGCTGTGCCTCTTCTGAGAGTCAGAGCAGCAGCGGCCAAATTTCAGCCTCTGTCACGGAACAGAAGGATTGCGGCCCGTTCTCTACTAATGTTCTGGCCACTTTAACTCTGTTTCTGTTGGTTGCTCAACCCTGCAGCGCCGGGATGTGCGCCACACCCGGCGTCCCAGCCCTTACCTCCAGGCCGGCGTCTCTGTCCTTTTGTGTTCTAATGCCGGCGCCACCAGCCACCAGCCGCCTCGCGCTCCCGGATCTCCCGGTCTCAGTCTGGATCCAGTGAGCGCACCGGGATTCCGTGATCCGCGAGATGCCTGGTGGCGCGCGCACCCGGCTCACGGTCTCTAGCCTGTTGTTTTTGCGGGTGCCGCCCGCGAGCCCCGCCACTCTCCCGGCAAGTGGCTACCGCTTCCCGCGCCAGAACGCAGCGGCCCCTCCCTCCTCGCTTATCTTCCGATATCTGTGCACAGTTTCTGGCTCCCCGCTTCGTACCTCAATACTCAGCGCTGGAGATGTTCATTTGTAGAGATCCAGATGCGTCTTCCTGCGTCTCAGGCTGGTTCCGTGGTTGTTTAGGCTGGTCTGGTACCTATCCAGCTCGACTCGGAGGACCGGCTGAAAACGGTGTCTCCTACTCCTCCGCCATCTTAACTCCTCCCAGAATGAATTTGTTTTGATATGTTTCTTTGAAATTCGAGATTTTATTTTTACATGAATATCCTAAAAATGGTTAGTAGTTTCTTATAGTAACTAAAAGTTTTGTATTAATTACATTGAATTAACTGAATTCTGGAAGAATCAGTTATCTTTTTAGGAGAATTTCTAGGAGAAAATCAACAGAAAAAGGATAAGGATTTTACTTAAGATTTTAGAAGTCATTCCTTTTTCTTATTTTGCCAAGTCTGTTTACCACTTAAATGGAACATCTGTATAAGCCTTCTGTAATATTTTCCTAGACAAATTATAGTTATGACCCTCCATACATTCCTACTTACTTTGTTCATACTCTGTCAGAACATTTAGCACATTACACTATAATTATTTGTCTTGTTTACATTTTTATCTTCCCTCTCAAGCAGTGGAAATCCTTGAGGAAAGGGGTTTATGCTATCTTCATCTCTTTATTTGTGAATCTAGGACACAGGTGTTGAGTTGACAGTTGATGAACTAATGAATCAATGCACAAAGTGTGGTGATAACTCAGATCAACTGTAGTCTTGTTTGTAGTTCAAAGATTTAGTGGAATAAAACTAATAACTGAAACATAGCCATGTAAGAGTAAATTTTATTTCAAAAATAGAGATGTCTTACACTGAGAAGCAGAGAGCCATAGTGTATTTAGAAGTTACAAGTAGAAACTCATGAGAAAGGAATTTTGCAAGAGAACTTCTAGATAAGACTACAGGTTCAGAACAGGAGTATGCTAAACTACTTTATTAAGAGGATTAAAAGTGAATGATATATTAATACAAATCTTGGAGCTGAGTCCAAGGCAAGATGTGAATGTGAGGAGGGATTTTACCCATTGGCCTATCTGCTAGTGATATGATTAAAGTAAAAAGAAAATATCTAAAAATCTTGAGAGAGAACTATTAATCCTAAACCTCATTTTAACCAATGAAATTACTTGCTTGCGTGTTTGCCTTTCTTCTTTTTCTGTCCTCCAAGGGGGCCTTTGGGTATGCAGAAATTAGTTGCTCACCCTGGCAAGCTATCTTCATTGGTATACATTTGTTTTATTATTTCCTGCCTAATTCCTACATTCCTAGCCCAGTCATTGTCCCCTCGGCATACTCTCTCTTATTAATGCAACACTGTAATTAATCATTCCAAATTTTATTCTTCCTTCAATAAAGTCATCTTAGACCTTTGACTCCTCTCTCTCACTCCCTACATCCAGCCTATCAACGACTCCTAAAATTTTTATTTTTTTAAGTTTTTATTTAAATTTCAGTTAGTTAACATACAGTGTAATATCAGTTTCAGGCATATAATATGGTGATTGAACATGACCATATAATACCCAGTGCTCATCACAGCAATTACACTCCTTCATCCCTATGACATATCCCCCCACCCACCTCCCCTCTGGTAATTAAAAGTCTGTTTCTTGGTTTGCCGCTCTCTCTCTTTTGCTCCCTTTGGTCATTTGTTTTGTTTATTAAATTGCACATATGTGTGAATCATGGTATTTATCTTTCTCTGACTTATTTTGCTTAGAATAATATTCTCTAGCTCCATCCATGTTGGTACAAATGGCAAGATTTTATTCCTTTTTGTTTCTGAATACTGTTCCATCGTGTGTTGTATGTGTGTGTGTATTCCATTAATTTATTCGATGAATATATATGTATATACCATATCTTCTTTATCCATTCATCAGTTGATGGATATTTGGGCTGTTTCCATAATTTGGCTATTGTAGATAATGCTGTTATAAACATCAGTATGCATGTATCCCTTTGATTAATATTTTTATATTTGGGGGGTAAATACCTATTAGTGCAACTGCTGGATCATAGGGTAGTTCTATTTTTAACTTTTTGAGGAACCTCCGTACTGTGTTCTAGAGTGGCAGTACCAGTTTGCATTCCCACCAACAGTGTAAGAGGGTTCCCCTTTCTCCCCATCCTTGCCAACACCTGTTGTTTCTTGTGTTGTTGATTTTAGCCATTCTGACAGATGTAAGGTAATCTCTCATTGTAGTTTTGATTTGTATTTCTCTGATGATTAGTTATGTTGAGCATCTTTTCATGTGTCTGTTGGCCGTCTGGATGTCTTCTTTAGAGGTGTGTGTTCATGTCCTCTGCCCATTTCTTAATTAGATTATTTGGGTTTGGACTGTTGAGTTTTAGAAGTTCTTTATAGATTTTGAATACTAACCCTTTATCAGATATGTCATTTGCAAATATCTTCTCCCATTCCGTAGGTTGGCTTTTAGTTTTCTTGATTGTTTCCTTCACTGTGCAGAAGCTTTTTATTTTGATGAAGTCCCAATAGTTTTTTTTGCTTTTGATTCCCTTACCTCAGGAGACATATCTAGTGAGAAGTTGCTATGGCCAGCGTCAAAGAAGTTACTGCCTGTGTAAGCATGTATGGTTTCAGGTCTCACAGTTAGGTCTTTCATCTATTTTGAATTTTTTTGTGTTTGTGTAAGAAAGTGGCCCAGTTCATTGTTTTGCATATGTTGCTGTCTAATTTTCCCAACATCATTTGTTGAAGAGATGGTCTTTTTCCCATTGCTTATTCTTTCCTGTTTTGTCAAAGATTAATTAACCATGTAATTGTGGGTTTATTTCTGGGTTTTCTATTCTTTTCCATTGACCTGTGTGTCTCTTTTTGTGCCAGTACTCTACTGTTTTGATCACTACAGCTTTGTAATATAACTTGAGTCTGGAATTGTGACACCTCCAGCTTTGCTTTTTGCTTTTTCAAGTCTATTTGGCTATTCTGGGTCTTTCGTGGTTCCATACAAATTTTAGGATTATTTATTCTAGCTCTGTGAAAAATGCTGTTGGTATTTTGATAGGGAGTGCGTTAAATGTATAGATTGCTTTGGGCGGTATTTGTTCTTCCAGTACATGAGAATGGAATGTCTTTCCATTTCTTTGTGTCATCTTCAATTTCTTTCATTAGTGTTTTATAGTTTTCAGAGTACAGGTCTTTCATGTCTTTGGTTAGGTTTATTCCTAGGTATCTTATTGTTTTTGGTGGCAGTTGTAAATGGGGTTGATTCCTTAAATTCTCTTTCTGCTGCTTCATTATTTGTGTATAGAAATGCCACAGGGGCGCCTGGGTAGCGCAGTCGTTAAAGCGTCTGCCTTCGGCTCAGGGCGTGATCCCGGCGTTCCGGAATCGAGTCCCACATCGGGCTCCTCCGCTGGGAGCCTGCTTCTTCCTCTCTCACTCGCCTGCTGTGTTCCCTCTCTCGCTGGCTGTCTCTCTGTCACATAAATAAATAAAATCTTTAAAAAAAAAAATGCAACAGATTTCTGTATATTGATTTTGTATCCTGTGACTTTACTGAATTCGTGTATCAGTTCTAGCAATTTTTTAGTGGAGTATTTTGGGTTTTTTGTGCATAGAGTATCACATTCTGCAAATAGTGACAGTTTGACTTCTTTCTTGCCGACTTAGATGCCTTTTATTTTTTTGTGTGTGTTCTGATTACTGTGGCTAGGACTTCCAGTACCATATTAAATAACAATGATGAGAGTGGACGTCCCTGTCTTGTTCCTAATTGTAGAGTTTTTTCCCCATTGAGGATGACAGTAGCTGTGGGTTTTTCATACATGGCCTTTATTATGTTGAGGTGTGCTCCCTTTAAACCTACTTTGCTGAGGGTTTTTAATCATGGATGGATGCTATACTTTGTCAAATGCTTTATCTGGATCTATTGAAATAATTATATGGTTCTTTTCTTTTATTAACGTTGTATATCACTTTGATTGATTTGTGAATATTGAACCACCCTTGCAATCCAGGAATTAATCCCACTTGATCATGGTGAATGATTTTTTAAATATATTGTTGAATTCTGTTTGCTAGTATTTTATTGATAATTTTTGTATCCATGTTCATCAGGGATATTGACCTGTAGCTCTCTTTTTTAGTGGAATCTTTATCTGGTTTTGGTATCAGAATAATGCTGGCCTCATGGGATGAATTTATAAGTTTTCCTCCCTTTTCTTTTTTTTGTAATAGTTTGAGAAAAATAGGTATCAGAGAAAATCTTCAGAAACAATGACAAAACAAGAAATAAAATGGTAAAAAAATACATATCAATAATACTTTGAATATAAATGGACTAATGACTCCAATCAAAAGATATTGGGTGTCATGATGGATGAAAAAACAAGACCCATCTATATGCTGCCTATACCTGCAGATTGAAAGTGAAGGGGTGAAGAAACATTTATCATGCAGATAGATGTCAAAAGAAAGCCATAGTAGTAATACTTACATCAGACTAACTAGAGTTTTAAACAAAGACTGTAAAAAGAGACAAAGAAGGGTGTTATATAATCATAAAGGGGACAATTCAACAAGAAGATATAACAATTGTGAGTATATGTGTGCCCAACATGGGAGCACCCAAATATATAAAACAATTAATAACAAACATAAAGGAACTAATTGATAGTAATACAGTAATAGTAGGGGACTTTAACACCCACTTACATCAATGGACACATCGTCTAAACAGAGAACAAACAAGGAAACAATGGCTTTGAATGATACACTGGACCAGATGGACATAACAGATATAGCCAGAACATTCCATCGTACAGTAGCAGAATACACATTCTTTTCAAGTGTACATGGGACATTCTCCAGAATAGATCACATATTCAGTCACAAATCAGGCCTCAACAAATACAAAAAAGCCTGAAGTGCATCTTTTCTGACCACAATGCTATAAAATTAGAAGTCAACCACGAGAAAAAGATCGGAAAGACCACAAATACATGGAGGTTAAACAATATGCTACTAAACAATGAATGAGTCAACCAAGAAATCAAAGAAGAAATTAAAAAATACATGGAAACAAATGAAAATGAGAACACAACAGTCTAAAACCTTTGGGATGCTGCAAAAGCAGTCCTAAGAGGGAAGTATATAGCAACAGGCCTACCGCAAGAAGCAAGAAAAATGTCAAATAAACAACCTAATCTTACACGTAAAGGAGCTAGAAAAACAACAACAACAACAAATGAACCCTAACACCAGCAGAAGGAAGGAAATAATAAACATCAGAGCAGAAATAGAGGTGCCTGGGTGGCTCAGTCATTTAAGCGTTGGCCTTTGGCTCAGATCATGATCTCAGGAGTCCTGGGATTGAGCCCATCAGGCTTTCTGCTCAGTGGGGAGCCTGCTTCTCCCTCTCCCTCTGCCTGCCACTCCCCCTGTTTGTGCTTGTTCTCTCTCCCTCTGTCAAATACATAAATAAAATATTTTTTTAAAGATTTTATTTATGTATTTGACAGAGAGAGACAGCCAGCGAGAGAGGGAACACAGCAGGGAGGAGTGGGACAGGAAGAAGCAGGCTCCCAGCAGAGGAGCCTGACGTGAGGCTCGATCCCAGAACGCTGGGATCACGCCCTGAGCCGAAGGCAGACGCTTAACGACTGCGCCACCCAGGCACCCCTAAAATATTTTTTTAAAGAGAGCAGAAATAAATGATACAGAAAGAAAGAAAACAGACTCATGAAACCAAGAGTTGGTTATTTGAAAAAATTAATAAAATTGATAAACCCCTAGCCAGACTTATCAAAAAGAAAAGAGAAGGGACCCAAATAAATAAAATCACAAATGAGAGGAGAAATAACAACCAGCACCACATAAACAATTATAAGAGAATATTATGAAAAAGTATATGCCAACAAGTCGGACAAACTGGAAGAAATGGATGAATTTCTAGACACATATAAACTACCAAAACTGAAACAGGAAGAAATTGAAAACTTGAACAGACCCATAACCAGCAAAGAAATTAAATCAGAAATCAAACAAGTCCCAACAAACAAAAGTCCAGGACCAGGTGGCTTCACAGGTGAATTCTATCAAACATTTAAAGAAGAGTTATTTTATTTTAATTTAATTAACTTAAATGTAAGTAGCTATATGTGACTTGGCTTATCGTGTTAGTACAGTTTTACAGCAAAAGTCAGCTCTTATCACTACTCTGGCTCAAACCCAGATTACTTATCATTATTCTGGCTCAAACCCAGTTACTTCCAATCTCATTCAGAAAAATAAACCCACCTTCTAGGGACACCTGGCTCCCTCAGTCAGTAAAACACATGACTCTTGATCTTGGGATTGTGGGTTTGGGCCCCATGTTGGGTGCAGAAATTACTTAAAAATAAAAATCTTTAAGAAAAATAACTTCTATAGCAACATCCAGAATAATAAACCCACATTCTAACAGAGATCCTGTAAGGCCCAGGACCCTTGCCTAATCTGATTGCTAGCTACTGCCCTGATCTCTTTGATCTCATTGAAGTTGGGGAAAGAGTAAAGGGAATATCAAGAGTGCTTTCCAGATTTCAGACAGTAGAATTAGGATGGTGTCATTTACTGATATTAAAAACATATCCTGCAGTATTTATTGGAACACGTTATCTGACATGAACGCCTTCTATGAACCTGAGCACCTTTTATGAGCCTTGTGTAATGCTAAACTCCAGGTTTATTGTAGTAAACAAAGCAGCTGTTATCCTTGACCATGTGTAGTGTTTTTAGTCTAGTGAGAAAGCACACAATTTTTTAAAGCCAAATAAATGTCATTAAGAGTTGTCGTAAGTAATACAAAGAAAAAGAACATTTCCACAAGTTATATTGGGCTAGGGAGATATGCTCTGAGTTGCTTAGGATTGGCTTGTCTGAAGAGGAAGCGTTTGAGCTGAGACCTGGAGATAAGAAGATCATTCTACACAGGGCAGTAGCCAAGAAATATTCTGTAGGGAGCAGCCAGTGTGCTAAGAAAGGAAAGACTTAGTGTGTTCAAGGATCTGAAAGGCCATGTTGGTGAAACAGAATAATAGAAAGAGCTATGAGAACGACAAGTTCAGAGAGATAGGCAGAGATCATATCATTCTTTTAAGAAATTTGTTCATGAGGAGGCAGAGGAAAAGCAATAAGTGGAAGAGGTTTGGGAAGCAAGAAGTTTTTGCTATTTTGTTCTGTTTTAACGTGAATAAGAAAAATTCAATAGAGAGGGAATGGATGGAGATTGGAAGAGGAAATAGTGGTTTCTAGCTGTATGACATTAGGCAAATTACTAAATAATTTGGCAGAATTACTAAGCCACTCAAGGTCAAGGATTGCCATTAAGATGTAACAACATTTCCGGGGCGCCTGGGTGGCGCAGTCGTTAAGCGTCTGCCTTCGGCTCAGGGCACGATCCCAGCGTTCTGGGATCGAGCCCCACATCAGGCTTCTCTGCTAGGAGCCTGCTTCTTCCTATCCCACTCCCCCTGCTTGTGTTCCCTCTCTCGCTGGCTGTCTCTGTTGAATAAATAAATAGAATCTTTAAAAAAAAAAAAAGATGTAATAACATTTCTTCCACTGGAGGGAAGGAGGGAGAGTAGAAGACAACAGTGTAAATGCAAACAAATAGGTTTGTAAGGTTGGAGGCAGGGTTTTGAGTAGTGTTGAAGATACGAACTGAGATCTTCTCTTTACTCAGTGACTAAAAGGCAGGGTCATCTGCTGAGGAACAGTTACTTACCTCATAGGAGTCTGGGTTAAAAGTGAAAGGTTTGAAATGGTTGTTTCATGGGCTAGAAGAATATACCTATTAGGGAAATATCAAATATTTATGGTGGTACAGTCTTTAGGTTGTGTTACTTTCTTGCATCTCTGCTAAGATTCCTGGTGCAGGCAGGATTCAAGTTTTGAGAGGTTCAGGCAACAGAAGGAGATTAAGGTATTCAACATAGTAAACAAATGATGGATCACAAACTAGGGCTAAGAAAAGGAATTGAAGACAAGTGCTGTTGATATATGAGGAGAGAGAGAGAAGGGATAGTGGACTGGTGGTGGACTTACTAGTCTTAATAGTGGGGGTAAACAGAAAAGCAATTACCAAGATCAGAAGTGTTGGATGAGAATAAGATGTTTGAATTAGGACTGTAGACCAGGTACAGTGTCCTCAGCTGATAGAAGAAATTGTCCAGGAGCTTGATAAAGACAGCAACTTAAAAGGGGAATGATTGGGATTGGTTAGATGTAAGAAAACATGAATTTTGTTTGTTTGTTTTGTTTTGCCACAAAATGGAGGAGGAAGAGTGGTTTGAAAGTAACATTGGAAAACAAAAGATGCCAATCACTTCTTTCAAATACTGAGGAAAGGTGTCTAAGCTGCAGCTTCATCTATTAAGGCTCGAATGCCCATTACCTTCCAAGGGAAATATCCTTTGGAGGGTGGTGGACACGGTGTCTTTTATTAAGGTCTGTGGCTGATGCTCGTTGCAAAGACTGCAGCATTGGTTGTAGCAGGAGGCTCTGCAGCAGTTTTTTTCTGCATGAGAGACTTGAGATGGATACTGGACTTAGCATCCAAGACGTAAGGAAGTGAAAAAGCAGATTGTAGTAATGGGATACATAGTACAATCCTGTTTACATAAAATTTTGTATAACTGATTCTAAATTCTTTTCTAATACTAATTCAGGAGATATTAATTTAGGTTCCAAAACCTTAATGATATGTGGTCAAGGAAGTTCACAAGACTCAAGCCAAATTTCCTTCTTAGACCATTTAAGAGACTCATAGTATTTGTAGTATTTAAAAGATGTGAAAGAAATGCCAAAATTAAACAAATATATGTATAGTTCTTGTAATACTCTTTAGAATGAAAACCATTTTAACAACATGCTTCTTAATATCCCCCATTAGCTTCTCTCCATAAGAGAAGGAAGGGCCGGTACAGAGAAATGTACGAGAGCATGTTCATCATACTGTTGACAGTGTTCACCTCTGGGTAGAAGATTTTGGGTTTTTTCTATTCTCTGTATGTTTTATGTATTTGAATTTTTATGATGAACAGACATCATTTTTTTAATTTTTAAAAAATATTTATTTGAGAGAGAGAGAGCATGCATGCATGCACAAGCGGGTGGAGGGAAGATGGGAGGGAGAGAGACAAGCAGACTCCGCACTGAGCACAAACCCAACACAGGGCTGGATGTCAGGAACATGAGATCATGACCTGAGCCAAAATAAAGAATTGGCAACTTAACCGACTGTGCTACCCAGGCACTCCAAACATCATTTTTATAATGGGGAGGTGGGGAAAGCTTACTCACTTAATCACTTGGGAATAATATAATGAAATCCTTACCTCATATCTCATATCAAATATATTTAAAGATTAAATATAATAAATGAAATTATAAAAGTATAGGAAGAAAATAAAAGAAAATGCCTTAAACTCTTGGAATGGGAAAATAGCAATCAGTATATCCAGTGAGCAGATCTAAACACCATTCTCCATTTGAAGGAACCAGAACTGTTTGGAGAAATGTTTGATTCACAGGAAAGAAAAAGATACACCTGTACTGTCTTTTTATGTTTAGAAGTGCTTAAAGAATGATGAGGGTGGAGCATGTCAGAAGGATGCAGAAGCCAGCTCAAAGGAGTTCCCACTGGCCAAATAGAAAATTTGAGCATCAGAATAAATAATAACGGTAAATGGATTGTAACCCATTTAATAAAGCAGAAAGGCATGAGTATACATTGATATAAATAAATGAATGAATGAATGAATAAATAAGTTATCAAGGAACAAGATATTAACCACAGAGTACCTTCCCACAAAATATTTATTGACTACTGGGGGAAAGAATAATTTTATGGTGCAGAAGGCTGTCAGACATAACTTTAATCAAGTTAATGTCAACAGTAATGGGCAAATTGAAATCATGTATCATCTGATAATATGCAATGAGAATTCAGCAATGCTTCTGTGGTATTTCTACCAAATATACATAATTTAAATCTAATCATAAAAAAACAATAGACAAACCCAAATTGGGAACATTCTACCAAATAAATGGCCTGTAATCCTCAAAAGTGTCAAGACCATAAAAGTCAAGAAAGTCTAAGAAACTTCTAGGCTTAATAAGACTGAAGAGCGACATGAAAACTGAATGCAACATGTGATTCTGAACTGAGTGCTTTGCTCTAAAGAATAATATTGGGACAAGTGGCAAAATTTGAATGGGGTCTGAGGATCAGATGCTAGTATCAATTTCCAAATTATATCAATATTCCAAGTCATGTGGTTATATGATTGTTATGTAGGAGAATGTTTGTAGGAATCATAGCCTAAATTATTAAGAAGTGATAGGTCATCATGTCAGCAACTTATCCTCTAGTGGAACAGGAAAAAAAAAATTCTATGTTAGCAACTTTTCCTTAAGTTTGAAATTGTTTCAAAATTTAAAAAATAAACACATACATGTATATATATGTTAATATCTTTAGTAAATAGAGAGTTTTTTTATTTTATTTTATTTTTAAGTAGGCTCCACGCCCAGCCCAGAACCCAGCACGGGGCTTGAACTCACAGCTGTGAGATCAAGACCTGAGCTGAGATCAAGAGTCAGATGCTTGGGGCGCCTGGGTGGCACAGTGGTTAAGCGTCTGCCTTCGGCTCAGGGCGTGATCCTAGCGTTATGGGATCGAGCCCCGCATCAGGCTCTTCCGCTATGAGCCTGCTTCTTCCTCTCCCACTCCCCCTGCTTGTGTTCCCTCTCTCTCTGGCTGTCTCTATGTCAAATAAATAAATAAAAATCTTAAAAAAAAAAAAAAAAGAGATTAACCAGCTGAGCCACCCAGGTGCCTCAAGAGCATTTTAAAACTAGTAACAAGTTGGGTATCCTGATACGAAATGGACAAAGATAACAATGGGATGTTCTCAAAAGAAGAAACAAAAATAGCTAGTAAGCCTCACTAGTGATCAAAGAAATGCAAACAAAAACCAAAGAGATACCATTTTTCAACTTATCAGGTATTTAAAATGATAATACCTTGTGTTAAAGATGGTGTGAATGTCACTCATGTTAACCGTAGGAGTGTACATTGTTAATTCTAGTAAAGGCTATCAAAAGTTGGAGTGTACATTATCATTGTTACCATTGTCCCATTTCTAGGAATTGGTCATAAAGAAATAATGATACACGTTGACAAAGGTGTGTGTACAGGAATGATTATCATAATCTGTGTGCATTACTGCAAATCTGGAGATAACCTAAGAATTATTAATGTAGATTGGTTGATTAAATTATGTTACAGCTACATAGAGGACTACCTTGCTTGCAAAGGGAGGAGATAGAAACAAAACAGATTACAAAACAATATAATATATGTAATATATAATGTATATATGTAGAAAGTGGTCTGTAAAGGTATACATCAATAGCCTAACAGTAATTGTCTCGGTGTATTTGAATTGTGGATGATTTGGCTTTTTTTTTTTTTTTCTTTTTATACACCTTCTTGTGAGACAGCATAGTTTAGATAGGAGCCCTTTGGTTAGACAATCTAGGTTTGAATACTGACTCTTCCATTTACTGGCAGTATGACATTGTACAAGTTACTTCTCAGGGCCCCCATTACTGAGGCTTCAATAGGAGTAATAATAATAGAAACTACTTCTTAAGATTATTAAGTGAGATAATAAAAATTTATCACTTAGCAAACACTGCCTAATATAGTAAGGGTTTAATGAATTTTGGCTTCCATCATTATTATGATTTCTGCTTATATGTTTGAAATTTATTCTTATAAACATTTTTATTAATAGGTAAATCAATAAAGCTATTTCTCCCTTGGGAATATAACTACATAAGCAAATATTTTGAGTCTGGACAACCAGCTTTCTTTTCCCTATCTTATTCTTTCTTTTGAGAAAAACACATTTGGAAATCAATTCCTCCTTAGGTATGTCTGCAAATGAACAGTAGCCATATTTCCTGTGCCCCCACACTACTTAGCTCACTCCTGAAAGCTTATTAAAAGACTTGATAACAGAATGCTTCTTGGTAATCACTTGGCAGTTCTAGGTGGTGCTGTTGTACTAATCCCATTCTTTCTTACCTCCTTAAGTGAATACCTTGCTCCATCTTGTTATTCCACCTGACTTTCATTCATCCTGCCACTGGAGCATTACTATATTATATTGACAGCGTGTTATAGCTGTTAATAATTACTGAGAACTGACTATCTCTCACCTATTAACATATTATTTTTGTTATTTCATTTAATCCTTAACAAAAATCTCATGAAGTTTATAATACCCTCATTTTGAAATTGAGGAAAGAAACACAACAGGTTTAATTAGTTTATTTAAAGCGTACAGGGACTCAATCTTGGACTCCAAACAGCCAGAACAATCTTGCAAAAGAACAAGGTTGGAGGTCTTATGCTTTCTGATCTCAAAACATTTTACAAAGCTACAGTAATCAAAGCAGTATGGTTTTGGCATAAAGGCAGACATTTAGACCAATAGAAGATAATAAAGAACCCAGAAGTAAACCCTTGCATATATGGTCAAACAGTCATTGACAGGAATGCTAAGACCATGCAAGGGGAAAGAGCAGTCTTCAGTAAATGGTACTGGGAAAACTGGATATCCACATATGAAGCAACCCTTATCTTATACCGTATACAAAAATTAACTAAAAATGGATTAAAGACCTAACCATAAGACCCGAAACTATAAAAGTTTTAAAACGAACAGGAAAAATCTTTATGATATTGGATTTGACAATTATTTCTTGGATGTAATACCAAAAGCACAAGCAAAGAAAGCAAAAATAAACAAATGGGAATACTTCAAACTTAAACACTTCTGTGCATCAAAAGACACAATCAACAAAGTGAAAGGGCAACCTAAGAAGAGGGAGAAAACAGTTACAAATCTTTTATTTGATAAGGAATTAATATGCAAAATATATAAAGAACTACTGTTCAACAATAACAAATAGCCTGATTAGAATCTGGGCCAAGTACTTGAATGGACATTTCTCCAAAGATGATATACAAATGGCTAACAAGCGAATGAAAAAGTAATAGCACTAATCATTAGAGAAATGCAAGTCAAAGCCACAATGAGATAATACCTCACACCCACTAAGGTAGCTTCTCAAAAAAATATGAAATAGAAAGTGTTGGCAAGGATGTAGATAAATTAGAACCCTTGTGCCTTGGCAAGATTGCAAAACGGTGCAGCTGCTCTGAAAAAATTGTATGGCATTTCTCAAAAAATTAGAAAATAGAACTGTATGATTGAGCAATCCCACTTCTGTGTGTATATCCAAAAGTAGTAAAAGCAGGGTTTCAAAGAGATATTTGCATACCCATGTTCATCGCAGCATTATTCACAATAGCCAAGAGGTAGAAGCAATCCAAACGTCTAGCAGTCAATGAATGGATAAACAAACTGTGGTATATCCGTACAATGAAATATTATTCAGTGTTAAAAAGGAAGGAAATCCTGACACATGCTACAACACGGATAAACCTTGACATTATGCTAAGTGAAATGAGCCCATCACGAAAAGACAAATACTGTATTATTCTACTCATGTGAGGTATCCAAAGTAGTCAGCTTCATAGAAACAAAGTAGAATAGTGATTAGCAGGGACCAGGGGAGGAGAAGACAAGGAGTTTTTAATGGGTGTACAGTTTCAGTTTTGCAAGATAAAAAGTTCTGAAAATATACTTAACACTACTGAACCATACATTATATGTATTTTTGCAATTAAAAAGAAAAGAACAGATTGGGTTAAAAATTTAGCTATGTTCTATTTACTAATCCAAACATATAGACAAGGAAATATTTAAAGTAAAAGACAAATAAAAATATACCAGACCAAAACAAACAAACAAAACAGCAACACAATGAGATAGCACTTCACACACTCTATGATGGCTAGAATAAAAAATTCAGATAATAATAAGTGCTAGCAAGGATGTAGAGAAATCAGAGCATTCATATACTGCCAGCAAGAATGTTGCTTTGGAAGACAGGCTGGCATTCCCTCAAAAGGTTAATCATGGAATTATCATTTGATCCAGCAATTCCACTCCTTGGTATATGCGGAAATGGCCAAGAGAAATTTTTTTTATTTCTTAGTGTTGTGTGCACATGTCCATACAAAAGCCTGTACATGAATTGTTTATAGCAGCATTATTTATAATAGCCCAAAAGTAGAAGCAACCCAAATATTAATGAACTGATGAATGGGTAAACAAGTATGATGTATCCATATCTGGAATATTATTCAGCCATAAAAAGGAGTGAAATATTGATGCGTTGCTACAACATGGATGAACCCTTAAGGCATTATGGTGAGAGAAACCAAGAACAAAAGACAACATATTATATGATTTCACTTACATGAAATGACCATAATAAGGAAATATGTAGAGACAGAAAGTAGATTAGTAGTTCTTTAGGGTTGGGGGCATGGGGAAGTTCAGGAGGGTGATGCTAACGAGTGCAGCACTCTTTTCTGAAGGGATGAAAATATTCTAAAATGGATTTTGGTAATAGTTAACCTAACTCTCTGAATATACTAAAGCCACTGAATTGTACACTTTTTAAAAAAAAATTTGTTCATATATTTTACAGTGCACATGATGGGGGAGGGGCAGAGGGAAAGTGAGAGAAGGAGACTCCCTGCTGAGTACAGAGCCTGATACCAGGCCCAATCCCACAACCCTGAGATCATGACCTAAGCTGAAATCAAGAGTCAGATGCCCAACCAACTCAGCCGCCCAGGTGCCCATAATTTGTACACTTTTAATGGGTGAATTGAATGGTATATGAATTATATCTGTGTCAAATTCTGTTAATAAAAATTAAAGAATCCATTTATTTTAGCCAGTGGAGGTCACTGGTGACCATAATAACAGTTTTAATGAAATGATGTTGGTATAAGCCTAATTGGAATGGTTTTAAGTGAAAATGTAAGGGAAGGAATTGGAGACACCAAATGTTAGAAAACTCAAGGAGTTCTGATGCAGAAAATTAGAGTAGTAGCTGGCAGAGGAAGAGGGACAGGAAATGTTTTTATTTTCTTAAAAGGAAGAGATAAGAGTATGTTTATAGATTTTAGAATACATCCAGTAGAAAGGGAAAGTTAATGATATGAGAGAGGTGGAAGAATTGCTAGAGTGACATCCTATGGAATAAGGTCTAGGAGCAAGTAGGGATACTGGGTTAGTATTGGTGTTTAAATAATTCACCTGTGGGGTGCCTGGCTGGCTCAGTAGAGCACGTGACTCTTGATCTCAGGGTTGTGAGATCAAGCCCCACATTGGACATAGAGCTTACTTAAAAAAAAAAAGAAGTTTCATAAGCAGTTCAACTATGGTAATGTAGGAAGAGAAATTATTTATGTTGGTAAAGATGCTGATGGGTAGGTAAATGTAGTGATAGATGTCTCTGCTGGTTCTGTTTTCTCAGTGAAATGTTATAAGCTAAGAATAAAGATGGGTAAGGATTATTAGACATTTGTATATAAAAAGAGAAAGTATGAAAAAGTCACTGAGGAGGGTGAGACTGTGTATAGTGGGATTGCCAGGCAGTCTTTAAGGGCCTGTTGAAGTATGAGGTCATAATTTTACGCTGAGACCAGTCCACTTGGATGGGGCCAATTCTCCCACCACTTTAAAACTGTACTGAGGCAAATGGGGAGTGTGCAGAGAGTTGAATTTACCCAGAATAGTTTTGCTGAGCAAGTGAGACAAAGCAAGAGAAGAGCAAGGAAGTAGACATAAGGATTGATCATGGATCAAGGTGGTTAAATATTTGAAAGAGTATATCAAGAGGAATGAGTGAAGAAGTGATAGGCAATGGCATGGAGGTCTCAGTATGGTCAAATGATTACATATGGGCTCTAGGTGGAAAGATAGGAAGTGGCAGTTGTGGGAAGGATAGAGCGTGAATTGAGATTACATAGTGATAGCAATTAGTGATAATGGCAAGGTCTAAGGTATGATCATAAGAGTGAGCACCATAGGTAGGATGGAAACAAGATCATTGGGGAAGAGGTGGTCAAGAAACCGAAAGTCCAGGATGTTTGAAAGATAATTAATGACCCAGGTTTGGCTAAATGACAACAATGATGGGTAATAGGAGACGTAATCTAATGACTTGTTTACGTCAGTAAGTAAAGGAAATCAGAGTAATGTTGAACTGAATTCTTTTTCATGAAAGACCGTAACCTCTTTCAATAATATCTCTGTCAGACACTGGATGCAATTCTTGTATCCTCATGTTCTTAGTATTTTCCCAACTGTGGCTCAGAGGTCTGTGCTGGTCACTGCTCTCCTTGCATTCCTAGTCTCTGTATGTTCTACTCTTAGAGTATTCATGATGAAGAGAATCAAACTCAGTGTTATTAGGTGAAAAGCATCAGAAAAGAAAAATCTGTGATAGCCTTCAGGATAATAGTAATGGAATTTTTAACTTGAAAATTACTTGTGAATAGACTTCACAGTCTTTATAGTCACATGCAAATTATATGCTAATATAACTTTAGCTCAGCAAACCATTTTACACAATTAGTTGAGACATTTGATATTGTGCCTACTGCCCTATAAGTATATCTCACTATTTGTCATAAATGAATACTTGAAATATATGTGTAAATAGAATTTTGGTTATACAAATCATATTTTCTCAATGATTTGCATAATAATATCAAAAGTGCTTCATCTTCACTTTAAATTAATCCTAATTGGGATTGATAACAGTTTTTCTTCCTAAGTATTTCTATCAAGTAGTTAAATCAATATTAAAATGCACCAGAAGTTCTTATTTTCAAAAACCCAGCAATTAATCATTTTAATGAGAGAAATCAGTCTTAAAAAGAAAAAAGTCATTCTTGAGCCATGTAATTTCAAGTCAGAAAGGACAAGAGAGATTATTAATGCAACTCTATCACATGAAAAAATTTTGAGCCCCAGAACAGAAAAATTAGATACTTTGCCTCATTATCACACATTTAGCTATAGTTGCTGATACAGGTAGACCAGGAACCCAGATCTTGAGCATACTATCCTCTGTGTTATACTGGTATCTCATTTAGATATTATAAATCTACATTTTTCCGTCTTGAATTGTCTTTATATGTCATGTATCAAGTTAATACAAGTGAGACCTATTTGTGAAGGTCTCATAGGTGTGACTATAAGAAAAAGATCTTCCTAAAACTATACACCTGAATACTTTGTGTTAAATGGACTCATGTTCAAACCTCCTCACAGCCGCATTAGTGTATTTGAACCCACAGACTTTTCATTGAATCTGGATCTCACTCTGAGGCTTTATCTTAGTTTAGCTGAAAAAGCAGACAAGTTAAAGTTTTAGAAAACGTTTTAGGTGCCTCTTGTGTCACTTAATTGTTGTCCAGCTTTAAACAAATCACTTAAGTCTCCAAAGGGTCTTAATTTTCTCTACCATAAAATGGAGCTAATGACTCTATTTACCTGACAAGGCTGTTGTAATGACCAAATGTGACAGAGATGCAAAACGTTTTTGAGTATTTACTATGTCAGACACTTTACCAGTAGATAAAATCAAGTTCTATTACAAAAAATACCCAAGAGTTCATTATCTATGAGTAAATGTTTCACTTATCAAATAGTTATTTCATATATATAATTTTATTTTTATAATTAAATTTTCACAAATAAAATCTCGTCTTTGTTACCCAAGCTTTTTTGTTGTTGTTACATTTACATTTATTCTTTGATCACATTGAGACTTTTTAAAAAGTATTCCTTTGTTCATTGAGAAACTACAAGGTCATTAACTGGTATATATTATCTGCTTGATTTCTTTTCTAGACATACTGCGTCTGTAGCTACACCTAGATATGCTATAGCAGATTTTTATAATTTTTTTTTAAGATTTATTTATTTATTTGAGAGAGAGAGAGCACTAGCGTGGGGAACACAAAGGGAGAGGGACAAGCAGACTGTGCTGAGTGTGGAGCCCAGTGCGGGCCTCAATCCCATGACCCTGAGATCATGACCTGAGCTAAAATCAAGAGTCCGAAGCTCAATGGGCTGAGCCACCCAAGCGCCCCCTTTTTTTTTAATCTTTCTTAATGAGACTGATAAAATTACTTTTCACAGAAAAACCAATGCCATTTGTGGATAGAAATTGAAGCTCTCTAATGTAAATGCCAATAAACCTCCTGCTGAAAATTGTGTGTGGGAGATACTGATAACTACAAAAGTCTCATTTCTTTCTGTCAGTTTTTAAAACATGTTGAACTTTGCCATCAAAATATAAATTTAGGGGTGCCTGGGTAGTTCAGTCAGTTAAGCCTCTGACTCTTGATCTCAGCTCAAGTCTTGATCTCAGGGTCGTGAGTCCAAGCCCTGCACTGGGCTTCATGTTGGGTGTGGAGCCTACTTAAAAAAAATATATATGTATAAATATACATTTTGTGTCATTGGACCCCTTTTCCCCATGTTTAACATTAATATAAAGAAATCAATTACTGTCAGAAGACATGGTAATATAAGCAGACATGGAACAATTTTTTGACTGAAAAATATTTTAAATACTTGATATTTTTAAAGGTAAAAATTAAAGTCCTAATAATCGTTTTTATATTCTTTGTACTGTTATAGTTTTAAAGACAAATTGTGGAATCTCAAGTTAGATCATTTTACTATAAAAGTTGTTTAAAATTTAAAAAATCAAGGTAGAATAGTATACATGATTTGAAATGTGCTGCCTTTGGGACATGTTTTAAATACTTTGATGACCTAACCTTTGTTAATTAATTGCTTGGAAACAATGAGGAGGACAGGGTCATATTCGTAACTAGATTTTCTTCTGCCAACTCCTGATTTATAAGTTACTATACTTGCTAAACAGCAACAAAAAAAGACGATAGCCTCAAAATTAAAGGGGTTTAATTTTTTAAAAAATTTAGGTGACAACAGAGGATATTTTTATCAGTAAAAAATATTTTTATCAGTATTGCTGGTAGGAACTGTATCTCATGGAGATTAACAATACTTAGTAGTAGTGTAATATCAATACCATATAAACTAGTTCAGTTTTAAATGCTGTAATCCCATGTATCATAAATGAATCCCATGTATCAATTTATATACCTAAATATATTGATTTTTCCCATTTAATTTTTTTTATCAAAGTGTTTACTGTCCTAGAAATCAGATTGGTTTGGGAAAGTTTATTACTTATAAAGTTCTAAGCATTGCTGGTGACTGGATTATTTTATGTCAGTGTTAAATAAGGAAAGAGATTAAGATGTATTGGCTTTATGTCTTATTTCTGTTCTCATATCAAACCTCTCCACCACCTTTGAAGAGAATCGTAGCCCTACGATAGCTACCTTAACAAACTGGGAGAATACAAAATAAATAACCGATTGTATTGGTTGAGTAGTGGCAACAAAAAACGAAGAAATAATTTATGTATATGTTGTCTAGTAATGTACCTCAGATAGCAAATTTACTACCAAGCACTGAAGGCAAATTTTATTATTGAACAATTTGGGGCAGAAGGAAAAATGCTTAAGAAACTTTCTGTAATATATGAAATAATGTCTTGAGTAGATTCATTATTGGTGAATTAGAATGAACTGGATATATTCTTGATCCACCCTCCTTTAACCCATACTGACATTCATCAAATGGTTGGCTGAAATTCATTTCATAATCTGGAACCTTGGAGCAGATTTACCCCCTGTGCAAATCTAATTGACCCAGATAGGAATTGAACATGCTGCATTCAAACAGCAGCACTGTCTTCTGAAAGTTGAGCTAGCCGGGACACATACGTTACTTATTTATTCATATATGTTTATGTATTTATATACATTCCTATATTCATATATTTATGAAAGAGTCACTTCAGTGCCATTATGGAATATCATTTTTATAGACACATTTCTTCACTCATTAAACTGGAAAAATGTGTCCTATAATCCAGTCCCTCATTGAAAATGGAGAAATAACTATATGTGAAATAACCATACTGCCAAAGCCTTCACTTGGAGTCATATTTGTTTTGCACATAACGGCATTCCTTTCTTTTGGTTTTCTTTTTTGTTTTTGTTAGGTACTTTGGGGGCTAGCTCTGGCTGTTCAGTAAAACATTTACAGAGATGTGCAGCAGGCTGAACAACCTCCCATTGATTTTGCCATTAAGTAGTCAGCTACTTTTCCTAACTTGTTAGGTTCTTTAACATTGCACGTGTGCTTCAAATTATATTTCATTTTTTCTTTAGGGCACTGATTCTGCATATGTGATTGCTTTACTTAGGATCAGAGTAAAGCAAACACTTTTGTATTTTTAAGGACACCCACAGCTTTCACAGCATTCATCACTTAAATGTCTGTGAAATAGCTATGCTCCAGAACCTCATTATCATGACAATGTTCAGCCATAGCACCAGGTTGTGTTTATCGAGAATATTAAATTCAGTCAGTGTTAAACCAGATGTTCTTCACAGTAACTAAATTTTTTTTAGGTGTTTCATAACACTTGTAAAAAAAATTTTTAAAGTAAACTCTCCACCTAACGTGAGGCTTGAACTCACGACCCCAAGATCACAAGTCTCATGCTGTACCAACTGAGCCTGCCAGGCTCCCCATTTTTGTGAAATATTTTAAAATAGTGCCATTAATACTAATATTCATGTGAGAGGTAATTCATCTTCTTGAATTCATACATTTATTTTATTTTCATCTTAAAAACAAAGTGGAAATTATACTCACTTGTCTTCATAGGCCTTAAAAGATCACATTTTTTAATTACTATTAACTATTAGTTTATTCTAGGAAAATTAAAACTTTTCTGGAAGATGAGCTTAGGTGATTGAGACATTGATTCAGGTGTACTTGGCATAGCAGTTCATTAACTATGTGTTAATTATCTATGATTACTCCTGAAAAGCTATAGTGGCTTCATCTTCTAGGTTGTTTCATTAAATCATTAATTTTCTTGGAGGTAACTAAGCTTGACATAATTAAGCCATCTCAGTCTCTACAGATTTTTATCTTCCCATGATGTCAAGAACACTGAGCTAGTTAATATAAGGCATTGTAACTTATTCCCTGGGTGTATTGACTACATATTTTTAAATTATTTATACTATTTTGGTTCATTTTATATTATATTTAAGTAATGTCATGAATTTCCTTAATGTTATAGGTTAGATTTTGAATTTCCTGTGTAATAAGCCCATTTATGTATTTGAACCATTTCTTACCAACAGTTCTTTGACCCATGGCTACAGAAAGCTGCTTCAGTTTATCCAGAACGTCATATATGAGGAAGGATTTGATGGATCCAGTCCCCAGGTATTGAGTGTCTTTTTTTAAAAAAACCTTTATAATCATGTATGTAATATTGTTTTTAAACTCTCCAGAGGTAAACCCAGAGGTTTTAGAATAATCGACAGTAAACAAGCTGTTCCCAAGCACAGAAGATGTAAATAAGCAGAGCACAGGCAGCCTTAGTTTAATTGTGAATGTGTATTTAAAGTTTTAGCTAAGTTCTCCGTGGAAGCACAGAAGATGTATACATACATGGTCGACATAAATGATTTTTAAATACATATTTGTAGCACCTGGGATTAATAAACAGCCACGTTTTGAAAATTACTCCTAAATCTGCAAGACTTACACTTTCTTATCTAAATTTTTTATATTTGTTTCAGTCCTTAATTGAATTACCTTATGAGTAAAAATTAGTTATTTTAAGATTTTATTTCTTATAACATCACACTTTGAGTTGTCTCATTGAATAAAAATTTTTTATTTGCTATCTTAAAATATTTTATAACTTAATTATTTCTCTGTAGCTCTATTTTTAAAAGCGGAAGTTTTTAAATTCCCACTATTAAAGATTCCAAATTCCTACTATTAAAGATGTTCCGGTTAGTTTAACTTAAACAAAATGAGAGGAATTTTATTTCTAGATATCATGCCTTTCAGAAATCTTTCTCAGTGATTTTAATTGCTATAGCTGCTAAGATTTTCAGTTCATTATTATTACTTTAGCAGAATTATTTCCAGAGCACCATTATTTTTATTGAAGAAAGCAAAGAATCCAAGTCCATTTTTTTGCGTTATCAACTGCATTTGTTCTTAATCCATAAATTTTAAGTATTCTTGTAAATTTTACTGCTGCACTTAATGTTTTTTTTTCCAAAGCAAGATAATTTTTAAATTTGTTTTGATCATCAGTTTAATAGCAAGTTGAAAATACGTATGTGTGTGGTGAAGCGTACACATTTATTTATAGATGGCTCTTCATGTATGTTGCAGTTTTTGTGATGGGCCTTGGTTTTTATTACAATTTTATTTTGTTCATTGTTACTCCATTTTTGGTCCTAGCTAAGATTTATGGGCACTGTGTTCTCCCTTTGGTGGCATTGCCCGTCTGGAGAGGTAAATTGGTCCCTGACAGACACCTCTCCCCACTCGCTGTGGTTACTATGGAAACAGGCATGTCATAACAGTTCCTATGATACAGTGTGCAGAGCTGCTGTTCTTGCAGAATGATGACACATCTTCGAAGAGCAAGAAATTTTATAAAATTCAAAACAAAGGCAACAGCAAAATGATATACACATACTTGCATATATATATATATGTATATATACACATATATGTACACACATGTACACTCATCCATCCAAAGGACCCTTGAGCAGTAAGCTATTATTGGAATGGAATGAAGTGTTTGTTTTCTTAGTTATTTATCTGAGTATGAAAAACACCACCATTTTCAATAAATAGTATTTTATTTCACGAAAATTGATAAGCAACAAACCGAACTGGTTTGTCTCTCTGAACCAGAGGTTCTACAACTATTGACTTTCATAAAGATTAAACAGAGTTGAGGTAGATATTTATATGGTGTAATACCAAGAATGCTGAAAAAATTTACAATATGCCAGTAAGTTATTATAAAATATATTTCTGATTTTATTGGAACAAAAGCATAAATTGTATGTTGTGTTTTTATGTTAATAAATTTTCATACTGTTATATTACAGAATGTATCATTTGCTAAATTACCTCATCTATACATCTGTCTCAGAAACTTCAGTTGAGTTCAAGAAGCCACAAAAATGCATCTGTGAAGCCCTACTTCAAAAAATATTATTCCTGAGTCAAAATAATGTTCTGATACTGAAATAAATCCTCCTTTAAAAAAAAAAGATTTTTTATTTATTCATTTGAGTGAGAGAGACAGAGAGACAGAGAGCACAAGCTGGGGGAGCAGCAGGGACAGGAGAGGGAGAAGCAGACTCTCTGCTGAGCTGAGAGCCTGATGCGGGGCTCAGTCCCAGGACTCTGGGATCATGACCTGAGCCAATGGCAGACACTTAACCAACTGAGCCACCCAGGCGCCCAAATCCTTCTTTTTAAAAGGAAGTTTTCATCTTATTTTCTCTATCACTACATTTTCAAATAAACTTATATTTGCAAATTCCTTAATTTAGTTTATTTGAAGTAGGCTATACAGAACTGAGTATTATATACTATTATATAATTACCTTGGTAGTAAGTAAAGTAGTATAGCTCATCTGTAAAGATATTTGGAATGGAGACATTTGCAAATTGCTGTCATAATTTCATTTAAGTTATGATTTTTAAATATCTAAGAAATGTGCAATAAAAATGAAATTTGAACATTGATTTTACTTAGAATACCAGATTAAATATTTTAGATGTTCTCATAGGAATACATTTAACTGTTTATTGTTCAGCTTTCCACAAAAGGTTATTTTATAAATTCTATTGTGCCTCACGATGTTCCCCATTATTATATGGCATAACAAAGGAATTATATGTCCAAAACAGCACAGGAAATTTGTAACTCAGCCTTTGTTTTTGCAATTACTGTCATTTTTTTAAAAATATGAATGTATTCCCTATGTTGAAGTATTATGCTCAATTATATATTCTAATGTGCTGAGTACCTGCCTCACTTAAATATCTTATTCTTCATTCTTTGGCTTAATATTTTCATTTTATTTTCAGATGTATCAGTATATCTGTCAAAGTCGCTAAACCTCTGTGGTTCTTCTGCTTCTGCACCTGACAGCATTTTTGTTATAAACTTCTGGCAGATGCTCTTTGGTACAATAGTTGGTAACGGTGACTGGGTTAAAATATACAGCTGACCTTTAGTTTCTGAAATGTTGACGAAGGAAGACACATAATGCTGCTCTCCTTCCACCTTCAGGTTTTGTTCTAATACCTAGAATTTGGGGAAAGATTTCTCTCTCTCTTTTTCCAGATTGCTCTTTCTGCTGAGAATCTAATTTAAGCCACAGTTCATGAGGAAACAAGTTTAGGAATGACAAAATGAAACTTAATCTTGCCATTTTACTTAAATTCTGAGTCTCTAAGTAATACAGTGTAAAGGATAACCTATCAGTTCACAGATACATGAATTCATCAAAAACTTATTTAAACTTCTAAAATGTGCTGTGATACATATTATTACTTCATTTCATTCAAGTAATGCAGAAATTAAAAAAGAAAACAATTTTTATGGACTGCCAAGGATCATAATATATATCTTAAGGTGATTGCCTATCATAAACTTAATACAACCAGAAAAGAAAATTAGACCAGCTGCCTTGATAGTATTCCAGGTCCTTGGAGTTAGGAAGGTTTTTTTAGATGTGCTTAAACCAAATTCCTTTTTCTGTAATCTCATTTTAATAGTTTTATGCAACCCATTTTGTCCCTTTATATATTTGAAGGATTATATGGGTTCATAGAACAATGTTCTATCCTTTTTATTATAGAGATGAGAAAATGAATGCATAAGTAGTGTATGGGTCTTGCCCAGAATCACAGCTTCTTAGTTCAGACTGTGAACATCTGTCTTACCCATTTTACTAATTGTCCCCTTTTGTTTTTCCTCTTCTAACATTTCAGTGTTTCATTCATTTTCCTACTTTCCTTTGTTGATGAATTCTGAAAAATACACAACCTCAACTTTCATTCTGTAATATCAGGGAGACAATAGTTGGTTAATTAATTGTATTACTTAAATAAATTTTATTTTAGTATAGTAATAACAAATGATATATTATAGGATCTGGCTTCATCAGAAATCACACTCAAAAATGGCACATGTTCCAAATTTTTGCTTTAAGAGAGAAAACTTACTTTCCCCATTAGAATTGTAATAATAATTTTTCAATTATTTCCATGCGCCAGGTTTTGCTAATGTCTCCTCCTTCACCCAGAAATTTTGCCAGATTGCTAGGGAAAGCATTTATAAAACATTTGTTCAATTAGAATAACCCAAACAGTAAAATTTGTTATAAATACATCTCTGGCAAACACTTATTGGTAATCATCTTAGATTTTACTTAATGGTTTTTAAATGTTCTTTCCCAGGAAATATTAGTCACTATTATGACCTTAATATCAATAGTCTTGACTTCTAAATGTTCACTTGTTCAATTTTATGAAAAGCGTTGAACTTAAATTATTTTGTAAAAATGGCTTCAAGAAGAATAAATAAAGGCATATATAGAGTGTAAAACCAAAACACACATTTTTAAACTTCTTTCAAACAAAGTATCAGGTGTTGGACACTGTAGCATTAAATGAGAAATATTGAGCAAATTATTGTTTGTTGAAAGACTTGTAGAATTTCATAATACTTTTTGTAAGCACTGTGGTTTAGATATTCTTTATTGCAACTGATTTTTGTATGTTATTTCAGGTGCCTCAAACATAATCTTTACAGTAGTCACTGTTAAAATGTAGAAACTTGAGGCTTTTGATACTCTTCAAATTTTCCAAAAGTAAGAAAAAGATCAGCTCTTTTTTTTTGCACTCTTGTAATAATGAAGACCCTTTATATTGCATTATACTAACTACACATAAAGGTTTTTACCACCTCTACTGACATTATCTCCCTAATCTTTTATAAATTTAAAAACTGGCAAAAAGAAGTGAAAGAGGTATCCTATTGGTTAACAAAACCTAATGTGTTTACCTCCCTCCCACTTTCCTTTAGAAAAAACAGAAAAACATTTTAAGAATAGGAATCCAGAGTCTTGGTTCACCTTTGTGGGGAGATGACATTTGCTGTACAGAAAACTGTGACAACAGTCACAGCCTTACGAAGTTCCTGTATGTTCTCCGTGGTCTTCTGCGAACCTCTCTTTCAGCCTGTATCATCACAATGCCCACACATCTTATCCAGGTATGAATCTTTCCAAAAGTTCTTTCCCCTAACTAGTGCGACATAATGAAGAGCAATATATAAATGCTTTATGAGTCTGAGTCTGATAAGTTATTTTCATGTGCCATTTAAATAAAACAGAGGAAAATGTCTTTTATTTTAAATTAAATTAAATTAAATTAATTGTTAAATTGTGTATTTGTGGTGTTTGTATACAGTGAATATATGGTAAGTTCATTTTAATAATGTTATTATTTTTTTATTTCTTATAAACATATAATATCATTTTAACATGAGGTGATTTTTACTGATATCTTTTCATTAATCATAAAGCTGATCTGAACATGGATCTTGAAAAAATACTTGTACACCTATATTCTTAGCAGCATTATTTATAATACCTAAAATGTAGAAGCAATCTGAGTATCCGTTAACAGATGAATTGATAAGCAAGATGTGGCCTATATTGCAATGGAATATTATTCAACCTTGAAAAGGAAGGAAACTCTGAAATATGCGGCAACACTGATGAATCTTGAGGACATTATCCTAAGTGAAAAAAGTCAGTCACAAAAAGACAAATACTGTGAGCCCATTTACATGAGGTACTTAAAAGTATTAAAAATCATAGAGACCTACGGTAGTATGGTGGTTGCCAGGGTCTGGGGGGAAGAGGGAATGGCAAGTTATTATTTAATAGGTACAGAGTTTCAATTTAACAAAATGAAAACAGGTCTGGAAATTGTTAGTGGTGATGGTAGCACAACATTATGAATGTATTTAATATCACTGAACTTCACACTTAAAAATGGTTAAAATGGTAAATTTTATGTTACGTATCTCCATGTTCAAAATTTTGAAGGAAAAAGGAAAGAGAAAAAGTTGATCTCAATAGGACAAGTCCCCTCTTCCCTTGCTGTTTCTATGTATAAACCTCCTGAAGCTCCACTCTCAGGAAAAGAGGTCAGTCCTCCCCAGATAGAAAAAGAGGGATCTTCACAAGATTTTCTTCAATGGCTCAGAAAAGTCCTTTTATTTAGAATGTTCAAGAGGCTGGGGTGCCTATCTGGCTCAGTCAGAAGAGCTTGCAACTCTTAATCTCAGGATCATGAGTTCAAAGCTCACATTGGATGTAGAGATTACTTAAATAAATAAAACTTTAAACAAAAATTTATTTTATCTTTTTTTATTTCATTTTTTTCCCTTGAGAGAGAGAGTGGGGGAGGGGTATGGAGGGTGCAGGGGCCGAGGGAGAGGGACAGAGAGAATCCTAAGCAGATTCCACGCTCAGCACGGAGCCCAACGCAGGGCTCAGTCTCATGACCCTAAGACTATGACCCAAGCCAAAATCAAGAGTTGGAGGCTCAACCCACTGAGCCACCCAGGTGCCTCCCCCAAAAACAATTTTTTTTTAAAAAGAGTGTTCAAGAGGCAAGTTGGGGACAATTGTCATCATTATTATTATTGTACAGGTAGTAGAGAAACTAGAATTACATTATATATTTTCCCATGGTATTATCATATATATATTTCTATAACAAATGTACAATACTAGAAATAGTAAAAAATTGTCTGCAGTGAATAGAATGTGAAAGTCAAAATAAGCAAAATCACCGAAATCATTTTTTCTAATGTACAGACTAAAACACCATGGGAGGGAGGGATGGGGTGGCTGGGTGATGGACATTGGGGGGGGGGGAGTATGTGTTATGGTGAGCACTGTGTATTGTATAAGACTGATGAATCACAAACCTGTACCCCTGAAACAAATAATACATTATATGTTTAAAAAATTTTTCTAAAAAGACCACTATGATTTGAAATGAAATTTATAGCAGAACAGTTTGGAGTTTTGTTTTCCTTTACTTCTGTAGGAAGTCATAATAATAATAATGATAGCAGCTAACAAATATAAAACACTTAAAGTCAGGATCTAACGGTTCTTATAAAATTTTATATAACTACTGTTATAATCTCCATTTTACATATAAGGAAACTGAGGTACAGAAAATTAAGAAACTAGATCAATGTTCAATACTTGAGAAATCATGATTTGAACCCAGAAAATATATTCCAGAACCACATACTAGAATATGTAACAGGTTTTTATTCTGGAACTCATTCAAAACTAGTAATCTCATATCTTTTATCTTAGAGCTAGAAATGACATATGGCTCATCTGTGCTAGGCTCCTGCCTTTGGACAAGTAAAGCATTATCCCTATTTTGAGGTCTGAACCGAAGTGACATATTCAAGCAAATCACAGAAACAAAGACTATACTTGGTGAGATTGCAGGGGTCTATGAAAACTCTACATTTAATTACATTAACAGAAATATGAGATATAATTGAAATTTGAAGTTTGCCAAGGAGATAAAGAAATAACATTTTAAAATGCTGTATCTAAACATACTGTGTAAGGGTTAAAACTGAGACTTTGTTTAAGGACTATGTGAAGTTTGTAAAACATGAATCCTTGAGCTTTCCATCAATGTACAGGAAAAGGTTCATATTTTCCTTTAAGAAAAAGTCACTATTTTAAGTGACTATTTAAAAATTTTAAGATAGTCTGATGCAGCACCGTATTCCCTTCTTGCACAAGTGAAAAGAGGAGTGTAATTGACAGTGTACCCTCATACATTGTCAGTGACTTGTGCTTTTGAGCTTTCTGAGAGTTACCATAGCAACTTTCTGCTGTTCAAGTTAGCATTCCCCTTTAATAGTTACAAACTTTTAGCAAAATAAAAATTAGATCTTAATCAGAAAAAAATTGACTTTTCACATCAAGATTTCTTTTTTTGTTTGTTTGTTTGAAGTAAACACTACCCCCAACATGAGGCTTAAACTCACAATCCCAAATTGATATCAAGAACTGCTTGCTGTCCCAACTGAGCCAGCCAGGTGCCTCTCACATCAAGATTTCTTAAATCCAAATATTTCCCTCTCAACAAATTGGGGAGAAAAATCTGCATTTCTTAAAAATTTATTTATTGAAGCTGTGTTTTACTATTTTATGCATTCATTCATTTCTTCTACACTGTTTTTGAGTGACTGGTAGTGCTATAGCCCACTTTATAAATCAGTGGAAATTTTTAAATGAACAAGATACTGGTTCCTTTCAGGGACCTTACTCTCTAGTGGAAAGGTAAATATTAAAAACCTCTGTTACAATCTGAAAACGAAGTTAAGGAAACAATTGCATTCATAATAGCACCAAAAAAGAATAAAATACTTATGAATAATTTTAACAAGGAAAATGTAAAACTTATACTCTGAAAACTACAAAACATTGTTGAAAGAAATTTTTAATGATCTAAATGAATGGAAAAACTTCCCAGGTTCGGGGATCAGAAGGTCCAAAATCAATACGACCGTAGTCCCCAAACTCTCTACAGATCCAGTGCAGTCTTAGCAGAATTCCAGCTGACTTTTTGGAGAAATTTGCAAGCTGATTCTAAAATAGCTATGGAATTTCAGAGGACTTAGAATAACCAAAATAATCCTAAAATAAATTAGGAGGACTCATATTTCTCAATTGCAAACTTACTATAAAACAATGGTAAAAGACGGCGTAGTACTATCATAAAATCGGCATATAAATCAATGGAATAGAATTGAGAGTTCTGAAATAAATCCATGTGGTCAACTGATTTCGACAAGGGTGCCGAGACCATTCAATAAGAAAAGAATTGTCTTTTTCAACAAATGGAATGGACAATTAGATAGCCACATGCAAAAGAATGAAGTTGGACTATTACCCCACAGCATGTACAAAAATTAATTCAAATGGATCGAAGACCTAAATGTAAGAGCCGAAACTATAAAACTCTTAGACAAAAACTTAGGGAAAAATCTTTATAACCTTAGATTTGGCAAAGAATTCTTAGATATGGCACCAAAAGCACAAACAATGAAAAAAAATAGACAAATGGGACTTCATCAAACTTAGAAAGTTTTTTTTCTTTAAAGTAGCTTCCGCGCCCAGTGTGGGGTTTGAACTCACAACCCTGAGATGAAGAGTCACGTGCTCTACCAACTAAGCCAGACACACACCTCAAAATTAAAAACTTTTATGTTCAAAGGACACCATCAAGAAATCATTGTGATAGGTGAAAATATTTACAAGTCATATATCTAATTAGAGATTTGTATCTACAACACATAAAGAATGCTTTCAACTCAATAATAAAAAGACAATTCAATGAAAAATGGAAAAGGAATTTGAATATACAATTTCCAGAGAAAATAGACAAATGGCCAGTTAGCACATGAAAGATGCTCAACATCATTAATCATCAAAAATGCAAATCAAAATTACAATGAGACACTACTTCACACTCTCTAGGATGGGTAGAATAAAAACTCAGGTAACCGTTAAGTGTTGGCAAGCTGAAGAAATTGGAACCCTCATACTCTGCTGGTGGGAATGTAAAAGGGTACAGCTGCTTTGGAAACAGTCTGGCACTTTTGAGTGATTCCACTTATAAATATATACCCAAGAGAAATGAGACCATGTGTCCACATAGAAACTTGTGCATGAATGTTTATAGCGCCATTATTCATAGGAGCCAAAAGATGGAAACAGCCTAAATCTCCATTAGCTGATGCCTTAATAAACAAATGTGGTATATCCATACAATGAAATATTATTTGGCTATAAAAAGGAATGAAGTACTAATATTTGCTACAAGATGGATGAACCTTAAAAAATATTATGCCAAGTAAAAGAAGCCATCACAAAAGAACATATACTATATGATGTCGTTAATATGAAGGTCCTGAATAAGGAAATCTGTAGAGACAGAAAATAAATAGCGTTACCTAGGGCTTGGAGTGTAGGGAGACATGGAGACCTTGAGTATGTGGAGGGGCGATTTGTAAAAAGTTTGAAGGTTTGGGGCTTTTTTTTAAGGTAAAGAAAATGAGTTAAAATTGCCTTGAGTGATGTTTGCACATATCTGTGAATACTGAAAAACCACTGAATTGTACACTTTAAATGGATGAATTGTATAACATGTGAATTTTATTTCAGTAAAGCTGCTGATAAAAAAAAAAAAAGATAAGCTACAAAATAGCAGAGTTATGAGGAAACCAGATCAGAACTTTAGTCCAGTTGTTCTCAAACTTTTTTATCTCAGAACCTCTTTACACTCTTAAAAACTATGGACGATCTCTACACTTTTATTCATTTGGGTTGTATCTATTGATATTTACCAAAACAGGAATTTTTAAATTTTTATGAATTCAGTTAAAATATTAGTAAAATGATTACATGATTGTAAATAATAATGATTTTCCAAAACAAAAAAAAAATTTAGCAGAAAGTGTAACTTTTTTTTACATTTTTCCTCAGTAGAAAACACAGATTCTAATATTGGCTTCCTTATTCAGTCTATTGTAATATATTGTTTTGGTTGAAAAATGAAAAGAAAATCTGACTTCACACAGATACATTGTTTGAAAAGGGAGAGTTGTTTTAATAGCCTTTTCAGATAATTGTGGATATTCTTCTTCAATATACACTGAAACTTGAAAAAGAATAGTTTTATAAACATTGATTACAATGTGGAATCAAAAACTGTATCAATGAACTTTTTCATGTTATGTTATACTAAAAGGCATTGGTTTATCTTGTGCTTTGAATGGGTCTTTTACCCATTCAAGAGATCCACATTTCTTTTTTTTTCTTTTTTTTTTTTTAAAGATTTTATTTATTTATTCGACAGAGATAGAGACAGCCAGCGAGAGAGGGAACCCAAGCAGGGGGAGTGGGAGAGGAAGAAGCAGGCTCATAGCAGAAGAGCCTGATGTGGGGCTCAATCCCAGATTGCCGGGATCACGCCCTGAGCCAAAGGCAGACGCTTAACCGCTGTGCCACCCAGGCGCCCCCAAGAGATCCACATTTCATTCTTTGGCCGTTTGGAAGGCATTGATTCACCGAGTTGTGCAGATCTTCCAAATACTTACACATTTCATTATATCCTCTTGGTTAATATCAGCACCATCTACAGTGTTATACATGTCACAGTTTACTTATTGCTGATGAGTTTTTGAATGTAAAAATATACCGCAACTTCTTTATACTTCCCCCTACTGATGGGCATGAGTTTTTTCCAGATTGAAGCTATTATGAATAAAGCTGCTATGGACACTAATGTATGAGTCTTTGTACAGATACGTATTTTCATCTCTCGAGGAATCACATCCCTCCAAACCTTTTTATTTTCAGTCTTTTGTATTTTAGCCATTGTAGTGCCTGGGAAATGTGTGACATTGTGGTAATTCGCATTTCCTCGATAACTAATGATGTTCACCATCTTATCATATGCTTGCTATTTGCCTGTCTCCTTTTGTCTGCCTTTTGTCCATTGTTTTAAGTTATTTATCTCCTCATTGAATGGTAAAGTTCCTTAAATATTTTAGGCATAATCTTTCCAGTAATTTTCTTCTAGTCTATGACTTGACCTTTTCTATTAACGGTATCTTTTGAAGAGCTGAAGTTTTTAATCTTAATGAAGTTTAACTTATCAATTTTTTAATGGTTAGCAGTTTCTCTCCCCTACTCCTCCCATTTTACAAATCTTTGCCCTCTCTATGGTCTTTTTCCTATGTTTTCATCTAAAAGTTTTATAGTTTTACCTTTTACTAATGGGTCGGTGTATTCCAATTTGAATTTTTTACACAACTTTAGTTCATGTTCTCAAATAGTTTTTGACTTATTAGTTAACATTCTAATTATATGTTAACACACTTCACATTCACTAATTCCCTTTTTATTAGTATTACTATTTACCAAGATACTTACTGTCTGCCTCAAACATGTGATTTCGTATAATCTTACATATCTAATACTTTGTAATCTCTGGGAAGTTAGGGCTACATATTTATTATTTTCTTTTTTGCCAGCTTAGGTTTATGATAATAATACATCATTAAAGACAATAAAGTGTAAAAATTCCTAGCACAGCAGCTAAGCTTTTTCTGGATGTTGGATAAATGATAAAGAAGTAATGATCCTTTCTTAGGAAATTATTTCTAATATCTGATTGTTGAAACTTCTTGAATCTTTGTTATAAATTATGTGATTTTAGCATTTTTTTCTAGCATACCCCAACCTTATCTGCAAATGGCCAACTTATTAAAGTGTCATTTAGTTACCTTAATTATGTACAGGATATCCCAGCATATTTCAAGTCTTACAACTGAAAAGTTTGGCATAAATAAGAAATGAATTTTGCCTCTTTGGCCAGTAGAATTTATTTATAATTTTATAGGAGGATAATTTATTTTTCCTTTAAGGGCTTTTTACAGATTATGCATGAACCTAACATTGTGAGTTTTATAATCACATGAATATTATAGGGAAACTCCTCTCTCTAATCATCTTAGACATTGTGCATGTACTTATATTGTTTGCATTATTGATACTAAGTGATTATAAAGTTAATACTTTAATATTAGTTTGGTAAGCTTTAATGAGCTTCTTGATTATGCTGATAAGTGAACTTGGAAGAGACTAATCAGATACTGGTGAAAATACTGCTATTCTTATTACTATGACAACTATACTATTACTATAACTATTAGGCACATACTACATGCCAAGCACTCTACAAGCGTTATGTCTTTGAATATTGACCACAAGCCTTACCTCTATTTTTACAAGGTCACATAGTTCATAAGTGGCAAGGCCAGTAATGTTCTAACTCATGTGTTTCCCTGACTCCAAACTCCAACATCTTCACTTTTAGGTTATCTAGCTAGCTTCCCTAATCACCACAGAAACTTTGCAAGATAGGCATGATGCCAGCTGCAAACAAGATTGAACTGAAATTAAGTGATTCAACAAAGTCACATATTTAATTACATATTTAAAGCTAATATCAGATTCAGATCTGTTTAAAACTTACTCTTTCCTCTCTGTCACACTACATCTTTATGTATTTTGAATTACTAACTACCTCTGATGGCAGTAACTTTCCATTAGGAAGAAAAGTTCTAGGCTAACATTGCTATATATAGCTCAGTGTTTTTAAAGCGAAAACTATCATTGTAAAACCCTTGACAAATTAGTACATGTGAAAGATTAAGTAAAAAGTTTCATTGCATTCAGGGGAGGCAAAAAAGGTTGGAAGCATATTTCCTTACATGTAATTGCAAAGCAAAGAAAAACAATTATGAAATAAACACATGTATACATGCAATTTTCTTTATTCCAAAGGGATCAATGCAAGAAAAAGGAAAAGAAAATTTTTCAAACTTTCCTGTGTAAAGAAACAGCAGTCATACTATCAGATGACCTCAAGTTGTGCTATCTATATCACCAATTAAATAATGATTGAGATGGTAAGATGGACTGGATGTCCGAACATTATGCAATATTTGCATTTTGGTATTTTATGGATGCATTTAAAACTTTATATAACTGGAAGAGATATAGTTTAAATTTATGTTTTTTAATGTACCAGTAAAAAGGCTATTTTGATATGGAAACAGAAAAGTGGAGGGTCAGACTTCATGATGAATCCAAGGTTAAGTAATGTGAGCAAGAATTAAGACATTTTCCTCAAAATAGAGAATATCTTTTTTTAAAAGCTGCTCATCTGTCTAAAATTTTCCCATTTTCCATAGTCTCTTCCCTCGGCAATCTTTCTAGCTATCATGTAAGTAGTTTTCTGGCCCTAATATCAGTTGAGCTATTAAAAAAAATTATTCTTTTGCTCTTTGAGCATGACATCTCACTATATATATATATA